>NW_019396401.1:399755-438334 GCF_000591075.1 Eurytemora carolleeae
TCCAACCCCAATCCAACCTAATCCTCCTCCATCCAACCCCAATCCAACCCCAGTCCAACCCCAATCCAACCCCAATCCTCCTCCATCTTTTATTCATTTAACCCCCTCCATTATTCCCAGGAAACTAAACCTCTTCTATTAAGTATTCTATGGATCCGCCTCAAAACAATAAAACATTTTTTCTCTCTCAAATGTTAATCTTTAAGCTCCAACCTATGCAAGATTTTTTAACGCGAAAAACCGGATTTTTCAAGATAAGATCAGTGTCTTCATGTGAAAGCTTGTGATTCATGGTTTTGTAGAACTAGGTGTAAAAACAAAACAAAAATATTTATTTTAAAGATCCCTAAAGAGTAAAAGACTACATAGTTACACAAAAAGGACGAGATTTGTATGACGATCTGCAACTCAATTAAAGGGACTTTTGTAATTTTAAGTGAACTTCTATTTAAAGAGGGACATGCCCTATTCACAACGGTATCTAATCAATAATGTTGTAATTTTTCTATGTAGCTAGAAAATTGTTTGATTATGAAAGTTTTCTCCAATGTTTCTGCAAGCAGAAATGCACGAGTCACTTTTTGAGAGAAACCATACTGGATTAAAAATAATAAATTTTGTGCGTGAATTATAGCTCATTTTGATGTCAAAACTTTTAATGGTACAGTTGGGAATCGTATATTCTATAAACATGACGTAACTTGAAATTATACGTCCTATTAAACCCATTTTAAGCCCTACAGTGTTAGATGTAAAATAAGAGCAGCCAAAGGAAAATGTTCATCTGTTAAAAATAAAGAAAATTTCAAAAATTTAAGTTATTTTTAGTGGCAGTGAAGGTTCCTTTTAGGTTCTTTTTAAAATTTCGCTCCCCTAGACAGAAACAGTAATTCAATACTCTTTAAAAGAGTAAGGACAAACTCCTGTGTATTGAGAAGAAAATGATATAATTCTAGTGCTAGAGAGAAGGGTTGGGAATTGGGATTTGTTTAAAAATGATCTAAAGTATACAGAAAGAGAAGGTCAAATCCATGTGACATTATTGGAATGACTTTGTGACCTAGTAGATCCTCTAGTTTTGATTTAGGCACAAGTAAAGTAAATTTATTATTTCTTCTCAATAGGTTTTTAACGTGAGGAGTTATGATTAAAAATATGTAAGATTTTAATTTAACTTTTACTTCACAATTATTCGATTTTGTAACCAGGAAAGAAGTTTATGCTTTCTAAACAGGTGACGTCGTTGGTGAGCAAGTTTTATTTACAAATAACCAACTGTTTTTTAGAAAATAGAAAAAGGTGCGATTTTACATTGTTTAAAAATATTTACTGCAAATTACGTAATTTATATTAAAAATTGACATGAAAATGTTAGAACACATACCTTTATGAATGCTAATTAAATGGTTTGAGGTGTGCAATACATTAAATTCTTTCAGTTCATCTTTAACCTAAAATAATATTTTTTTTAAATATTTGGTTTTATATTTTGGTCCCAAATATTAAGACTAAATAATGATTTAAAATGAAAATTTTAAAGTTTGACGCCATTTTCCCGAATGTTTTACTTATTCTTGAACGTTAATTTGTTCCCCTTACATAATATTCTCCAGCAACCTCTAAAAAGGGGGAATTTTTATCTCTAAATGTGGTCTTAAGTTTCTTAACCACGGTAAAACCCCAAAAACTGTGGAAAAGGAAGGTACAGCATTTAAGCAATAATTAAGTGTATTTGATGTAGTTTAATTAGCAACATAATCAACTTATTAATTGAAATGGGTCTGTTCAAACTGCACAAGTCCTGTGTCTCATGTAAAAAGGATGTATTTAGAGCCTGAACTTAAGTATGAAAGTCGTCTTCCTATTCCGTATTTTTCTGTTTCAACAAGCAGTAAATTCTCTACTACTCTGCTCATTATAAGAAAAAAACTATATAATAGCCTTAAACTTTGCTTAGTCTAAGTATAAAATATCAAAGTTTAATACCATTAGCTGCAAAGATATAAGGATTAAAAACTAGAATTTGAGGCAACAAATCAGAAACTTTAATGAGAAAATCGGAAAAAGTTTAAATCGAATAGGTTTATAACATAATATTATTTACCTCTGAGTCGGGTTCTATAATTATTGTATTTTGATCCACTAAACTCACAAGCCCTGAACCATCATCTAGTAGGTCAACTTTACCACAATCCAGACCTAGATATATACCACATTATCTAGGAGGTCAACTTTACCACAATCCAGACCTAGATATATACCACATTATCTAGCTGGTCAACTTCACCACAATCTAGACCTAGATATATACCACATTATCTAGGAGGTCAACTTTACCACAATCCAGACCTAGATATATACCACATTATCTAGGAGGTCAACTTTACCACAATCCAGACCTAGATATATACCACATTATCTTGGAGACCAACTTTACCACAATCCAGACCTAGATATATACCACATTATCTAGGAGATCAACTTTACCACAATCCAGACCTAGATATATACCACATTATCTAGTAGGTCAACTTTACCACAATCTAGACCTAGAAATATACCACATTATCTAGTAGGTCAACTTTACCGCAATCCAGACCTAGATATATACCACATTATCTAGGTGATCAACTTTACCACAATCCAGAACTAGATATATACCACATTATCTAGAAGATCAACTTTACCACAATCTAGACCTTAACATATACCACATTATCTAGGTGATCAACTTTACCACAATCCAGACCTAGATATGTACCACATTATCTAGGAGTTCAACTTACCACAATCTTGTTTATCGTACACATTTAATAAAAAAACTATTTATGGCGGATGTTTTATTTTGAACAAGCTTATAAATATGAATTTAGAAACATGGATAAACTTTAATGCCTAAAAAACAAGATACTTTGCAACCTTATAACCAACTAAAATAAGTAAAAAATGAATTAAAAACAGTGATCCATGTTTAACAAATTCAAATTGAATAGCTTTGATTTAAACTTTGCAGATTGTTGAGATTTAAAAAAAAGCTCGCTCTTTGTCGATTAGGCGAAAATGTGCGGTATGCCAAGTTCTGTGCAAATATTTACTTTTGCACTTAGATATAGAATAGAGAAGAATTTCGCATTTTCAATTCCTTTATATATTGCTACATACTTTGTAAGAAAGCCATCAAAGACTTTAGATTTTTTCTGGCTTTTAACATTTAGAAAGTTTAACAGTGAATGTAAAGTGAAAAGGATGTTTTCCGCATTTTCTATAGTGTCCAAATAAAGGTTGAAATCAATCTGTGTCATGCAAGTTAAGTAACGTTTTAAAGTTGAGACCGCCAGTTGAGTTAAAGGAATTGAGTCTTTGCCACAAAATAAAGTTTCAAACCCCTTTATCTTTGCAACTTGATGGTGTAAACCGTTGATATTTCAGACTTGAATTATTCGATCTAAAACAGAATTCATAGTTTGAAATATCTAAGGTTTCGGCACTGGGTTGCAAAGAAATAGTAATTAGAAAATCAGAGTTTGTGTCACAGACTGAATTCCTTTACCCCTACAGAAATAAAATGCTTCCATGGCATAACGATTCTCCTTAGGCCTTCTTAATCCTTAGACGCCGCCCCCCTGGCCCATCCATTATTTTCTATATTTTGTAAAAGTTAAAATATTTAATGTTTGTTTGATGAATCTTCCCTGTTGGTATTTATGTTTAAAGTCCATGTAACTGCCAGGGGCCTGGCCCCCCCTGGTCTTCTACACCTCCCTCTGCCCCCCTTATTGTTGACCCCCGTTGACAGAGACCCATCCCACAGAGACACGTCACAGTTCTCTTTGGTAATTTATGGAAACTTTAAAGGGACTGTGAACGATATTTTAAATGACTCTCAGTAATATGCCCGATTTCGATTCACAACGGTACCATTGAAACCTTAATATAATTAAAAATCTGGAAGCTAACGTCGTTTTTTTACTAAAAAAGTGTCCAATTCTGATAAATTATCAATTGTTTCTAGTAAATATAAGAAATGCGAAACTCGCGAGTCACTTTTGCAGAGAAACCACAAAAGAAAATAAACAGAAAAAAAAACAAAATAAAAACATTGGTACTCAAATCATGCTTGATCAGACTAAGCTAATCAATGTACTGAAGAAAATTTGGATATCTACCTTGTTTAAAGAACCCTGAGAAGTGATATCTACCTTGTTTAAAGAACCCTGAGAAGTGATATGTACCCTGTTTAATGAACTATATCTACCTTGTTAAAGAACTATGAGAAAGGATATCTACCTTGTTTAAATAACTCTGAGAAAGGATATCTACCTTGTTTAAAGAACTATGAGAAAGGATATCTACCTTGTTTAAAGAACTCTGAGAAAGGATATCTACCTTGTTTAAAGAACTCTGAGAAAGGATATCTACCTTGCTGAAAGAACGATGAGAAAGGATATCTACTTTGTTTTAAAAAATTTGACAAAGGATATCAATTATCAACCTTGTTTAAAGAACTCTGAGAAAGGATATTTACCTTGTTTAAAGAACTTTGAGAAAGGATAACTACCTTGTTTAAAGAACTCTATAAAGGATATCTATTTTGTTTAAAGAACTTTGAGAAAGGATATCTACCTTGTTTAAAGAACTCTATAAAGGATATTTACCTTGTTTAAAGAACTCTAGACAGGATATCTACCTTTTTAAAGAACTCTATAAAGGATATTTACCTTGTTTAAAGAACTCTAGACAGGATATCTACCTTGTTTAAAGAACTCTTAAACAGGATATCTATCTTGTTTAAAGAACTCTATAAAGGATATCTACCTTGTTTAAAGAACTCTGAGAAAGGATATCTATCTTGTTTAAAGAACTCTGAGAAAGGATATCTACCTTGTTTAAAGAACTCTGAAAAGGGAAGATTTGAAGCGTATGGATTCCAGCCTCCTGACCTCTCTGGATACGGCTCAACTTCACTCTGCTAAAATTTAAAAAGTTGTAAGACAGAATTTTTTTAAGTATTAAAATCTGGCATTCTATGAGTCAATAAATAAATCCATTTGGAAAATAATCTGGGCCCTAATTTTAACTTAAACGAATCTTTTTATCTGTATCATTATTTGTATGTATTTGTATCTATATCTGTATCTGTATCTGTATCTGTATCTGTATATGTATTTGGATCTATATCTGTATCTGTATCTGTATCTGTATCTTTATCTGTATCTGTATCTGTATGTTTGAGTATCCGTCTGTCTGTCTGTTAACGTATAAGTCTGTTTAAGTATCTGTCTGTCTGTCCGTTTAAGTATCCGTCTGTCTGTCTGTTAAAGTATCTGTCTGTCTGTTTGTACACGACGCTGTCTATCTGTTTTGGCAAATTGTATTATTTGAATGGTTCGGATTGACTTTTACAAGTTGTGTTCAACGTTATATTTGTAGGATGGTTTACACACAACATGATATTCAATACAACAGTTGGCTTTACAACTTTTAAATATACACAGTACACTCTATGTACATTGTACATTGTTATAATCATGTTTTTGTTAAAGAAAATAAGATTTTTATACTTTATGAATCACGCAACCTCGTTGTTATATTTAGAGCAACATTTATCATCCAATAAAATATCTTTTTTTTTCTGTGCGTTAAAACATTTAAAATGTGACGAGAATTTTCCACTTTTGTGATTCGCGGAATTAATAAATTGGGTGAACGATTTTTGTTTTGACTGTATTAAATAATTTTTACAAAAAAAGGTCCAAATTTGATAAGATACTATCATTCATCGTAATTAGAATAAAAAGCAGAAGTAGAAAATGAAATACAAAAGAGAAAAAAGAATACAGCAATAACCCAAAAAGGGGATTTATTTATAATAAAAAGAAGATTTTTTTTGCTTAACATAACGATGTTTTCTGGTTTTATGAATGTATGTCTTCATGTCTAGTTTTCAAGCTTTCAATTCAACCACGTGTTAGCTTTTTTATATACAGGGTGTCCCAGTAATCATGACAGTTAAAAGAATCGACGGCGTAAAGGTCGTATTTGATCGTCAAAAGGACAATTTTTGTAAAAAAAAGGCTTCAGGAGGTGTGCCACTTCCAGAACATTTCTGAAAGGGAGTGACCGGCGTAATGTATGGTAGTTGAATTGAGAATGTTATAGTATTGTGGTAAAATTTTATTGGATTCATTTGAAGCTTACAAAACGTATGATGTTTAAGTACTTTCTTTACGTCGTCGATCGACTGTAATGTTTAATGGGCCACCCTGTATTTGTTAATACTTGTCTGCTTGATTCGTCTTCATTTCTTCTCTGTCTATGTTTTACAACGTTTTTTTCTTTCTAACCAGCATCTTTTTTACTGTCTGTAGGGTTTTCATTCGAAATTTCGTTGCGCGGAATTGCACGCACCTGTTCTCGCATTTCGAGGAATTGTGCGGAATTCAGTGGAATTCCGCGGAAATTACAGGGCTCGTAATTGCGCGCAAGTAAAATCCACTTGCGTTGGTACCCAAATTGTCTGGTTAATGGCTTTTATCTTTTTTTATGTTATTGTGTAATTCTGCGCAATAATTATTGCACATTGCAATTAGCTTTAGCCAGAGGAAAGACGAGCTTTCTGTGAGAAATCTTATTTGTGGGCGAAACTCAGCAGTACCAGGCCTAATTTAGAATCAAAACACCTTAACTTCAATCTTTCAGCTTAACACATTTAACAGTGCTGCATCCATAGTTAATTCAAAAATTCAAAAGAATATTGTCACGATGTATCTTCATACATCTTGTTTGTGTAATCCCTGTATCCGTAATCCGTGTATCAGTTATCCCTGTATCGCTAATATTTGTATCCGTAATCCTGGTAACCTGATCCTTGTATTCTTGTATTTGTCTTTCTCAGTATCTTTTATCCCTGTATCCCTGTACCCCTGTATCCCTGTATCCCTGTATCCCTGTATCCCTGTATCCCTGTATCCCTGTATCCCTGTATCCCTGTATCCCTGTATCCCTGTATCCCTGTATTCCTGTATCCCTGTATCCCTGTATCCCTGTATCCCTGTATCTTTCGTTGTCCCTTTATCTTTCTTCATTTCTGTACAAGTAACAATTGTATCTCAATAGCTCTTTATTGCTGTATCTATGTACTAATTCTTAATTGCTGTATTTGTTTAATCTCTTTAACTTGACATATCCGTATCTATTTGTATCTGAATCTCTGCAACTATGTATCCCTCTATCTCTGTATCTCTATATCTCTGTATCTCTATATCTCTGTATCTCTATATCTCTGTATCTCTATATCTCTGTATCTCTATATCTCTATATCTCTGTATCTTTATTTCTCTGTATCTCTGTATCTCTGTATCTCAATATCTCTATGTCTCTACATTTATGTATCTTTATATGTTTAAATCTGTAGCTAGCTCTATATCTTTACAAATCTGTATCTTAGCTCTATAACCTTGTGTCTTTGTATTATTTAATCTTTGTTTCTTAATGTATTTTTGCACCGCTGTATCTCTGTATTTTTTACCACTGCTCCCTAACTACATATTTTAAAGAATACACTACCCAAGTTACCCATGTATTCCTAAGTAAGCTTGCACGCTACCCTATTCAAATGTATTTGCCTAAAAATGAACCTATGCACGAGAAGGCCTTCATCTAGTGTTTATTTTAGATAAAAGTAAACACTAGGTATCCAAGTCCAGTGCCTAGACACCATTAGCTACCTAGTTCAGTGGGACTCATAAAACTGTAGAATATTAAGACGACTGTTAGACATTGTAATTGTTCAGTGAACGCAGGCCAATTTTGCTTAATGATTTGATTAGAAAGCAACTGTTAAAACGTTTTTTCATAAATAAATTCGACAAATACAGTACACGTATACCTCCCTAGTCACTACCTACTTATTATCTATTCGTCATCTGTTACAGTGAGTCCCACAAATCTGTGGAATAAGAAATAAAGCAAATATTTTTACCAATTGAAAACATCATATTTTTATGATTGAGTTTAAAAGTCTTCTTACTATACCATAGCTTTATGAGTATCACTGTAGTTCCTTCGTTATACTATCTTTCTTAAATCTTGTTTCCTTAGAACTTGATTTTTAATTGTATTTAATGTTGATTGTTTTGACATTAAATCCTATTCTAGTTAATTCTCATTTAAATCCTCTTTTTAAAGAGCTATCAAGAAGAATAGAGATGTTCTGAATTAATTTTATTTACTCGGATAAAGTGATAAAGTTTCTAATACTAGAGGAGCTACGAGGTCATAAACTTGTGCCAGTAATGTTGCATAGATTTTAACTTTATAGTTTGGTGTGTTATTTGTGTATATATATATACGTGTTATTCTTATCATTTCTTGCATAACAGATTACTTACAAAACTTGGCTTGTTTTCAATTCTTAATCGAAAACAAATGTAAAAGACAGCCTTTTTCATGATAATATTTACCGCAAAATCAAATGATGACAGTAAGAATATGAAAAGCTCTGTAGTTTTGTGAAAAATAAAATTAATTTTTATGTTCTAATAATTGTCACTTCTGCTACAAAATATAACAAAATTATTATCAAGGGCGAAGTCTAGAATTTGTCGAGGGGGGGGGCTTAGCCCACATAGCCCCTACATGACTACGCCTCTGATTATTGTTTATGCTCTCAATATTAAAACTTTTCAATTTTTTTTTGATAAAATAGCAGTCTAATCCTTTGCGGATAATCCTGTATTAAGTACAGATTATAACTTTATAATGTCTGTACAGTGAACAGTGTATACAGTTTATATTGATACATTATTTGATTATTATCACACGAAACAAAATGATGCTTTTTATTCATTTTATTAATAATTAAATTTCTGGGAAACCATGAATCTTAATCAGACGTATCTTTTTTTAAATTGTCATATCTTTGTAGATTTTCCCAGTTCACCCTGCATACACTGGTTGTATGTAAAACGAGACACCCTGTAGAAAAGAATGAGATTGATTGGAAAGCATGCAATGAAAAGCAGTTCAGTATCAAACTCCAATCAGCCTTGAAATTATTTAACAAAATATTTTGAATTTCAACAAATATTTTCTTCAAATTTTTGGCACAAGAAGTATAAACATTCTGGCTATCAAAGGGACTGTACGCGTAATTTTAAATGACCCTCCATGTAAAAATGGCAACACCCGATTTACAACGGTAACCTTGAAACCTAATCTGCATGATAAATAAGCTGTAAGATAAAGCAAGAAATGAGCAATTTAATTTTGCAGAGAAACCACAAATGAAAATATACAGTGGAAAAAACTTGGATATCTTATTCATACTTAATAAGACAAAGCTTCTAGGGCTACCATTATAAATCGGAAGTTATAATCTTTGAAAAGGGCACTTAAAATTACGCTTACAGTCCCTTTAAGTAAAATTAAAGTTAATTTAAGTTTCAGTAATAAGTTAAAAACACGACAACTGAGGATACAAATACTGTTTTATTTCAATCTTAACAAATTCTGCAAAAAACAAAAAAATCTTTTTTTAAAACATAAAAATCATCGAAATTGTTTATAAACTAGCAAAATTTTCCATAATTCTTGAATTTTTCACACACTTCTCATTTTGATTTTCTGCCATTACATCTCTCTAACCTTAATCTTGTTCTATGAAGATTATAATAGTTTTACAGTGCAGTTGTCTAGTTAATCTTTTAGAATAATTCAACTATCTATCTATTCATGGTTTAAGTTTAAAAAAAGAAAACCAGTTTTTTTAAACGTCAACATACACATTCCATCACCCTTTCTCATGAAATTTTCAAAAAATTTTAAGTAAATTCATTTTAGAGGAAAAAAATCAGTTTTTTTTTGCAAAGAAACTGAGTTTTCCAATAATTAAACTCTTACTATTAATACTATACAAAGATAGTTATATATAGTTATTAGTTATTAGTATTGACAAAATGCATGACTTGATAACTAATCTTGAGAAAACATAAAAATTAGCAACCTGATGGTGTAAATCTCTGATATTTCAAATTTAGATTATTTGATGTTTTACACAGAATTCATGGTTTAAAATACAACATTTTACGATATTGGGTTGCAAAGAAAATCAGATTTAAAAGTGCAGCATAACTAATTTAAGGTGTACTTTGTCAACCTTACAAATAACCAATAGAAGCAATCAAAAACTCGAAAAACAGTTAGCAAAGTTACCAATTTGATGCAGATTTTCTACTTTTTGGGACTCCACTGACTTTCATATGTCGTCTTTTATTTGATTGTATTTCAGAGGTCGTAACTTCATAGAACACTAATCCATATCTTACTACAAAAATATCGCTAAAATTAGAGTCAGCTGTTTAATCAAAAGTTCCCACTCAGGATATCGCGTTCAGACGGTTTATTTCATTCAAAAGTTCCAATTTATTCCTTGGATGTGTTTATTAAAATGAATATAAACTTTGTCTAGTTTAACGCACATCAACTTTTTTATTCCTGAATTAAATAAAGTTTATGGAATATAAACTGCTAATAGAAGATTTGAGTAATGTTGGTTGTAAAATATGATTCAAAAGCAGCACATCATGGTTTGCACAGCTAGGGCTTGAATAATGCCCTTAAATGAACTTGAGTCACTTTTAATGAGAGTGTAAGGCCGGGAGAGGGGGGAGGGGACATAATCGTAGATATTAAACAAATGTTTAATTATATAAGAAAGTAGATATATTGAAACATTGGCTTTCTGTATGTCTGCTTTAAAATTTGAAATTAAAGCAATTTTCGGCAACACTTTCTGACGGTAAAATGGAATGTTCTTAGTCTTCTCGAAACACTTTCAGAAATTTATTTGTCGATAAGTGTATATTTTTCTATTCTAAACTTTTTCTGTCAATTAAAAAAATGTATTTTAAAAACTTTATTTGAAATTGTTAAAACAATGCTTGAGACGAGACAGACAATAAACAGAGTTGAGACAACGCAAAACCTATGTATTCGCAGCGTAAACTAAAGATGAATTTGCAAGTGCAAAATCATCATTTATTGCATTAACTTTTTGTACGTAAAATAATGCACGCCCGTCCACTTCATGTTTTCTGAATGGAAACTGAGGAATATGTTTTGTAAGAGAACCAATATAAGCATAAGTTTTAAAGAAATGAAGGTTACCGGTGGATATAAAGTTGCGTGAAGAGATTTCAATTTATCTTCATAAAATAAACAATTATTAAAGGCTCAGTCCGCGGAATTTTTCCTCAAAGGCCTTTCTCGCTTTTAATTGAAAACATTAGTTCAAGTCGAGTGACTCCAACGAGTTATAGGACGGTATCGTATTCCTCAGTCATGAAATATTTCGTCCTTGCATGCAGTAAAGTTTATACCATCAGAGTCCGAATTTAATAAATTTAAGCCGCGTCTCAAATCTGCCAAAAACGGGCTTCAATTGAGCGCCGGCTTAAATCTTGAAACATTGAATACAATTTTAAGTGGAACCAACCATATTTGAGCCTCGTCTCAAATTTAAGCCGCGGCTCAAATTATTTAAATTTGGCCCTCAGGTTGTAGGCATTGATGTATTAGAGTTTGAGGCTAGTGTTCAATACATTTTATTCTGAATAACCACATAACGTTACGTTTCTCACTTGTTAAATGATTTAAACGCTAATAAAGAAGGTATCGTAATAAGATTTTTAGAAAAAATAAAATGTCATTTCAGAAGCTTTAGAAATGTAGCATAATAGTCGACAAAAGATACTATATTTAAAAAGAAAATTAGAAGCTTAGCTTAAAATCTAAAATCTTTCTAAAAACTAAATTTATTCCTTGCAGCAGTGACTTTAACGAGAAAAAAGATAGTATCGTAAAAATTATAAGTTATAATTTTCTTCGCCATAATTATTTTTAAAAACTTTCATTTTGTAGGAACAGTTGTATGTCATTTCAAATATTATCTTCGAACACCATTGCAAATATAATCTTTGAACACCATTGCAAATATAATCTTTGAACACCATTGCAAATATAATCTTTGAACACCATTCCAAATATTATCTTCGAACACCATTGCAAATATAATCTTTGAACACCATTGCAAATATAATCTTTGAACACCATTGCAAATATAATCTTTTAACACCATTCCAAATATTATCTTCGAACACCATTGCAAATATAATCTTTGAACACCATTGCAAATATTATCTTCGAACACCATTGCAAATATAATCTTTGAACACCATTCCAAATATTATCTTCAAACACCATTGCAAATATAATCTTTGAACACCATTGCAAATATAATCTTTGAACACCATTGAAAATATAATCTTTTAACACCATTCCAAATATTATCTTCGAACACCATTGCAAATATATTCTTTGAACACCATTGCAAATATAATCTTTGAACACCATTGCAAATATAATCTTTGAACACCATTCCAAATATTATCTGCGAACAACATTCCAAATATTATCTTCGAACAACATTTCAAATATTATCTTCGAATAACATTGCAAATATTATCTTCGAACATCATTGCAAATTTTATCTGCGAACAACATTGCAAATATTATCTTCGAACAACATTTCAAATATTATCTTCGAACAACATTTCAAATATTATCTTGGAACAACATTGCAAAATGAATAATCTTTAAAGAATTGCAAAGCTGCTAAAGCAACAGTAAAATTATGCTAAAAGGAGTTGCAATAAAACTGCTGTAAACCTCAGTTTGATAACCAAATATAATTAACCTTTGAATTCTAAACTCAAAGTATAGAATATCATGGTTTGGGCTTGAGTTAATATCCCACAAAAAATCTATCATACTAGGATTTTTTAGTTAGTCTCGCACCTTATTCTAGTAACTTTTTTTAAGCTTTTAAATGTTCATGCTGTCGTTTCATTATAAAACTAAGTTTTCTTGGATTTTCTGTTTACAAATATTGATGGATTTTATTTTAGTTTTTACTGTAAGTTTTAAGCTTAAACGTACAATATATCTAAAATTACAAAGTATTTAACTTTGATGAAAATAATGCCGCATTTTGGAGATAACAAATTTTTACTGTAACATTCTAGGGACAATTTTGATGAAATCAAGAATTATTTATTCGGTTTTAATTTTTCATTGTGCTAATTCGAATATCGTACATAATGAACAATCTTTCCTTCTTGAACCCATGGTGTATCACACATCTGTAAATCATCTCTTCAATACTTTATTTATGAGAAATCTAATTAGCAGATTTAGCAAGATCAAAAAACTTAATTATTGGGTTGTTTTTTGAGAATAGTGATCTGATTAAGTTCACTGATGGAGGGGTAAATTTATAAGACATTAACGGTAAGACTTTGTGACCTCGTAGCTTCTCTAGTTTTGATTTATTGTAGAAGTATAAAAAAAGAAACTTTTTCCGGTTATATATTAGAAATTCTAAACGTTTTGTTCTTCTCCATAGCCCTCCAATAAGTAGAATTATGATTAAAAACATGTAGGATTTTAATGTAACGAGTAATTTACTTTAGCTTAACGTTGGTCCACCTCATCCACCTTATTTGTGAGAAATTTATTTACCATCGTAAAATTTGTGGGAACCCGTAGCTCAGGGACTACTTGATCCACCAGGTGATCGCGGTCACCCTGGTAAATCTTGTCAACCTCCTCCACCCTCCACCTTCCCCCGGGTGACCCCCTCACACCCTCACCCTCTACTTCCAGCCGGTCACCAGGCTGGGTCACTGACACTCCTGTAATCACAAGGTTAGGTAGGTCCGACCTATAGGTAGAGCCGGTCAAGAAGGATGATGACCGGGTTGACGAGCTAGAACCGGTCAAGAAGGATGACCGGGTTGACGAACTAGCGGGGATTGACCAGTCGTCATTCACCACTATGCTTGGACCGGCCATTCTTGGACCATTTCACAAAAAAATTGTCATCACATTATTTTTAAAATTTTTTTTTTATAATCTCACGATTTTTTTATTGCTGTATTTTTCGCCTTTGGTGTGTGTGTGTTTGAGTTTATGATGAGCTGGGTGCTGAACAACTGTGGCTCACCGTGGGGAGCTTACATGCGCCCACTACAAATATAAGCTTGCATACCCATCTGAAGACGCTCAAACCAGTTCTTGATGCGCGCCGCACATAGCGCCGAGAGATGGCGCAACCATCTTTAGCCGGGGGCAACACTTGTTGCCTAGCTACGGGATAAACAGATAAATATACAAATCTACAGGTTGTCTGAAAAAATTTTTAATTTACAAATATTTTTTTTTATTTATGTAAAGGTATACAAGTTTTTCTAGTTTGCAAGGTTACATAGTTTGACAAAATCTTCCTGTCTGAACTAATATTTTTTACTCTAGGTATTTTTTTCTGACACCATATACAAATCTGTTCAAAGATAGACAGATAAAAATATAAATATATAGAGATACGGTTAGATACATTAATATATTGGGATACAACCAATTAAAAAAAACTTAAAAACAAAAGCTTCATACTTTTAAAATAATTTATGTTGGAATAAAAATAAAATAAATGTATTAATAATCAAATCAACATTCTAAATTTACAATCTTTAAGTCTTTTAGCGCTCATGTCTGGAATTTCTTAAATTATTTTTAAATGTAATAACTAGATACATTGTTAAATACTTCTAAGCAACCAAATCAGATGTTCTTATGGGGTAAAGCACCTCATGGTGTTTTCTGGGGAGGGGGAGGGGGTGGATGATGGAAAAATCCCCACTAAATTTTTTTTTTTTTTTTTTTTGGGGGGGGGTGGCGTTCTATAAACGGAAGTAATCTGAAAGTTTTAGAAATCTAGAAGCAAATTATTTTTTTATGATATTGAAAACACAGAGTTTGAAACTAAGGGGACCAGGGAGACAATTTTTATCCAACCCATACTTTAAGCTAAAATTTTAGGTCGAGTTTTCTTTTACCTCTTCCCCTTTTCCCCAAAAAATCTTTCAGTTACGGGTCTAATTTAACCCTTTCTTTTAATTTTGAATAATAGAGTTATAGATTAACAGATCAGCTGAGATCGAAGAAATATGTATTTATAATCTAAAAAATGTTTCAGAAAATGCATTGATAATTCTAGTTTGAAATTTACCAGGCAGATGAAAGACAATCAGAAGAAAGATTAGAATAAAACATTCATTAATTTCATTTTAGTTGAAAATAATCATTCTTTTTTTCAACTATTCATTCCTTTTATACACTATTCAATCTCTTTATACACTATTCATTCCCTATATACACTTTTTATTCATTTATTCACTTTTTATTCCTTTATACACTATTTATTCCCTATATACACTTTTCTTGCCCTTTATCGAATATTCATTCTCTTTATACAATATTTATTCCATTTATCCAATATTCATTCCCTTTACACAATATTCATTCTCTTAATCCAACATTAATTCCCTTTATTCGATATTCGGCTGAACCGATCGGGACCATATTTTGTGTGGGACCTCATATGACCCCAGGGAAGGTTTATGGATCATCAAAGTAGGAAAAAAATTCCTGGAAAATGGTTGGATTTGTTTTTGAAAATGCGCCAATTCGAAAAGAAAATCCGCCAAAATTTGAAATTTATTGAAAATGGACGACTTTCAAAACGACAGTTAAAAGCTAAAATTATTTACAGGAAAGGGGGCGGGAAGCGCCCTAAAAGCCTATGTATTGTATATATTTGAATAAATAGTTAGATAGCTCGAGTTCAAGATTCGTGTCAACCTTTCACGCAATCTGTTATATAACAGACTATACTTCTCCCCCTCACATACCCCTCCCCCATTGAAAGTTTAATTCATAGAATGGATATTTTTTAGAAATGATATTTCATAAAAAG
Organism: Eurytemora carolleeae; assembly: GCF_000591075.1. Taxonomy (NCBI): domain Eukaryota; kingdom Metazoa; phylum Arthropoda; class Copepoda; order Calanoida; family Temoridae; genus Eurytemora; species Eurytemora carolleeae. Next base: position 415,627 of record NW_019396401.1, read on the forward strand.
GATATTTCATAGAAATAATATATCATAGAAAGGATTTTTTTAGAAAGAATATTTCTTCGAAAGGATAATTCATAGAAATGATATTTCATAGAAAGGATATCTCATTGAAATTATAATTCATAGAAAGGATATTTAAAAGAAACATATTTCATAAAAAGGATATTTCATAGAAAGGATATTTCAAATAAAGGATATTTCAGAGAAAGGTTTTTTTTAAAGAAAGGAAACCTTATAGATATAACATCATAGAGCAAGAAATTTTTATAGATTTAATATTTCATTTATGCAAAGAGTATTTCATAGATTTGATATTTCATAGACAATTGCATATTTCTTTAATGGGACTCGCGACAAACTAGAGTAAATTAAATGTAAAATCGAAATCTTAATGTTTTCAATCATAACTAATAACAATAATTGGCAATGTTTGAATTTCTATAAATATGTAACAAAATAAAGGGGCTTTTCTCCTACTTGTACGTAAAATCCAACATAATACAGCGAGGAAAGTTAATGGCTGTTGCGTATTCTCTGCGCACATATTGAAACCAGTTCTCTCTGGGCGGTGTTTGTAAACAAGAATAGGGGCATCAGTGTTCCTAGGAGGATAAAAGCATTCAATTTTGATAATTAACATAACACACCAGCATATTTCATTGATTTTTTATGTAAAAATGGATTCCATTTCAGACTGTGACATCCGTCTTGTGTTTACTGTACCTCCCAGCGACAGTACACTGCAGTACGAAAAATGCGTACACCTCTGAAATAAATCTCTTTACATTATAATTCTTTGGTAAAATCTATACCAGAGGAGGTCACAAAGACGTACCAGTATTGTCACATAAATGTTACTTTCTCCTTCTGTCTTTAAACTAGGCTGAACATGTTCAGACATTGACGTTCATTTTCCATTCTTTGTCCGTTTCCGTTCGTGAACGATCTCAATTTAATTAATTGCGTTAACGAAAGATATTTAAAAGTTTCAATCTATACTCTGGCTAGGAAGGTCAGATTGTCGTGAATAACCCATTTGAATAAGAGGTTTAGAGGATTGGTGAGAATGATGCAAAGATAAGAGAGTACAGAGATCTATTAAAGGCTAGAATATGCGATATTTTCCACAGCAGGTTCCATTTTGTACAACTAGAGTACACGACCAATAAACAGACGTCTGCATTCAGGGATATTTAAGGTCCTTTGGATACGAAATACAAAACCTTCAAAATTAGACTTAGTTCATAAACTTTATGTTTTAAGTAAAAAGTTAGGGTATTATTTTAAAAAGTGTAAAACTTAACCCCTGCATGGATATAACATGCAACAAGTGGCCGTTAGATCGCAGTTAAAAACCTTTCGTGGAAATGTAGCATGTCGTGCCGGGACAACTATAGGCCTGCTTAGCCATTCCAGTGAGATCTTATGAGTAGTCTGTGTATTAAGGGTGATTGATTTGTGACTTTTTTAGAAATCAGCCAACAGCCCAACGGAGGTCGCTGCGTTTTTACTTAAAAAATATATTGTAATATCAAAAAATTCAAAATCGTTCATAGGGTTGCGAATTGGCGACTTAATATTGGAGAAATCGCTGTAAGGTCTAACAACAAATATTTCAAAAAAGTAAATATGTTATACAATTTTCTTGGAAATTTCATGTTGAATTCAGATTTGAAAACCATTTTAAAAAATATAAAATTTAAAGAAATTAATGTTTTTGATGAGTTTCTTAGCTTTGACTCACTCAATTTTCATTTTTTTTAAAACGCTTTTTAGATTTGAATTCAACATTAAACCAAGAAAATTATGTATAACATGAAAATTAAAAAAAAAATTTCATGGCCTCACGGTGAATTCTCCGATACTAAATCGTCTAATCGCAACCTTATGGACGATTTTGAATTTTTTTTGATTGCAATAGTTTTTTTAGGTGAAAACGCAGCGACCTCCGGCGGGCGGTTGGCTAAATTCCAATATTGATAATCCCTACTGTGTATATCTAGTCTGCAGATAACCCCTTTGAATGAGAGTGAGCCTAAGAGCAAGAGGATTGTAGTGAGAATGATGCATCTGGTGTGGCAGAGAATATAATATATTGTTTATTAAATTACAAAACAGAGGTCAGTTTACTATATTCTAATCATAAACAACAAAGGCTTATTACGTATAGCGGGATACAGGCAATGCAGGTTAAAAACAGAATACAAAAATATGTGTTAAGTAATTCAATTTAAATGTTGGGAATTTTGATCATGGAGTATAGACTTTTCAATCGGGACACCTCTGTGAAAGTGACTTGCGGAATTTTGCTGCAGTGACTATGGAGAAAAATTTACAGACTTCCTCAATGTTTATTTGTTACCAAGATAGAGGTTCTAAGAGTGCCGTTGTGAATCGTACCTGACCCTCATGCGATATTCCTGGTGCGACTTTGTGACCTCGTAGATCCTCTAGTTTTGTTTTTACACCCATGTATGAGAGAAGAAATAGTATTCAAATATACATTAGGAATTCAAAACATTGTCGTCCTTCTCAATAGATAAGAGTAGTTATCATTGAAAACATTTAAGACTTTAATCTCAATTTTGTTTAGTTTGACGTGTAGTATCTCACGTGGATTTAAGGGTTCTGTCAATATTCCAGAAAGGTGGGACTTTCGATCACAATTTGACCCATTAAACATAATTTTTCAGCCTTTTTTCTTAAATACTTTTTTGTTGGCATATGCATTTAGAATAAATATGTAAAAAATAAACAAATCCGTAAAGTAAATGATTATTGAATTAAATACCAAAACACGTTTGATTTCAAATAGAAGAAACCGAATGCTGCTCACTCTGGTTAGTCCGATGTGATCTGTGAACCTACATGATTGCTTGTAAAGCTCTTAATTTTAAACTAAAATAAAATTAAATAATATAAAAGAATTAATTATTGGCTGTATGAAGGAACCCTTGAACACACTGCAGCTCTGCTAAAAGTGCAAACCCCAAATTTAGCGCTAACAAAATGCAATATTTTGCAATTGTGAATATAAAAAAGATTGTGCAATGTGCATCTAAGATTACGTTTATACCTACAGTTTTTCTTCCATATTACAGTGATAACCAGACAACTCTGAAATAGGAAGACTACTTTTAGAATCAAGCTATAACTTCAAAAAGTCCAATGAGGATGAGACACAGCAATTTTTCAGTATAATCATGCAGACCCATTTCACTGAATTAATGATTTGAACCAAGTGTCTAGAATAAAACTATTTGCTTTGTAAAAACATCAAATACACGTAAGTATTGTAAAAATTTCGTCTTCCATTGTTTTCTGGTTCTCTCGGTACAGTACATTAGATTCACATCACACCTATTTGAAAGAAAATCGCGAATGTTAATGATGTAATTATGACAAAGGTTAGATATTTTACACATTTGAAATTGGCGGGGACATAGTTTTAATTACAAAAACAACTATTGTTTCTTTGGTGCAGCATAGAAATCAATGAACACTTGCCACTATATCTTTGCAAACTGGTAGTGTAAACAATGAGAAGGGGATGAATAAATGAAGAATGAGAGAGGGATGAATAAATGAAGAATGAGATTGGGATGAATAAATGAAGAATGAGAGAGGGAGGAATTAACAAATGGAGAATGCGAGACGGATGAATGAATAATTATAGAATGAGAAAGGGATAAATGAATGAATGTAGAATGAAAGAGGGATGAGTAAATGAATGGAGCATGAGAGAGTGAGGAATGAATAAGGACTAAGAGAGGGATGAAAGGATGAATAAATGCGAAATGAATGAAAAGTATGATTGAATGAATGAAGAATAATAGAGGATTGAATGAATGAAGAATAAGAGAGGATTGAATGAATGAAGAATGAGAGAGGAATAAAAAATAATGAATAAGAGAGGGATGAAAGGATAATAAATGCGGAATGAATGAATAAAGAAAAAGAGAGGTATGCATAAATAAGGAATAAGAGAGGATTGAATGAATGAAGAATGAGAGAGGAATAAATATTAAAGAATAAGAGAGGGATGAAAAAATAATGAATAAGAGAGGGATGAAAGGATTAATACATGCGGAATGAATGAAAAGTATTAATGAATGAATGAATAAAGAATAAGAGAGGATTGAATGAATGAAGAATGAGAGATGAATACATGAATGAAGTATGAGAGAGGGATGAATAAATACGGAATAAGAGAGGGATGAAAGGATGAATGAATGAAGTTATCTCTAGACAGAATACAGACACCTCTCCTCGTAATAATCAACTCCTTTGTTGGCACTTTTCTCAACTCTGTCTCTGTTGTTGTTCTGTGACCTTTCTAGCCTTTCTTCTCAACTCTGGTCTGGAGAGGTCCTAATGCTTAGTGCGAGGGAGGAAGTGCAGAGCAAGCATGAGCCCTGCTAACTATTATGTTTTATGAATTGGTGCTGATATATAGTTAATTCTTACTTGATACACCTGTGAAACGATATAAAAGCTCCAATAGTTATGCACAAGTTTAAGAATTTGTGGCATTTAGAAAAAAGTCTGAATCTCATTTTAAGTTGACTTTTTATTACAAATTGTCTATGTATTATTACAAACTTTTTGATCCTGTGGAGATTTTTGATGGATGTAAAAGCCAAATATTTGTTATTGGAGATAAGAATGTTGGACGTGGAATAAGAAATGCGGAGGCTTAGAGACTTAGCTTGAGGCACGGAGATGGTCTTGATTGGCTAGGAGGTCATTCTGGGAATCAGGAGGCTCCGGAGGTCAGTTCACGGGGCTCATGCAGTTGTTCTGCACCCCCCACCCTACTAGTGCAGTATAAATGAGCAGTACGTAAGCAGGATGCTGAGAATCAGGGTTATATATTCATTCAAGTTTATCCATCTTCATCGTTGTATTTCATTTCTGTCAAAAAAATATTTATATTTTTATTTATTTTGCCCACTTTGATGATTTAGAGATGGGGAGAATATTATGAGAGGCCCACACGCGGCACTGCACGTTCCCTAACATACAGGGTGATTTAACAAAATCATTAATAATTAATTGTATACTGTACGCATATTTTATTAATTATGAGGTGGTAGGAAAAGTCCACAACTTTTTGATAGAAGCATTTTTTCAGTCAAAATAAAAATACACGGAGGGGCGAACCTCCTAACCCCTAACCCCTCCGAATAAGATTGATTTAAAGTTATTTTTTTACACAAATGTATTGATAAGTAATTTTTCGCTGCATCCGTTTTTCTGCATCCAATTTCCATATTTGGGTACTCATTCCAATTATTCAAATATCTAGATTCCAAAGAACTATTATCTATCTATCTATCTATCTATCTATCTATCTATCTATCTATCTATCTATCTATCTATCTATCTATCTATCTATCTATCTATCTATCTATCTATCTATCTATCTATCTATCTATCTATCTATCTATCTATCTATCTATCTATCTATCTATCTATCTATATTGTGATACGTTAACATAGTTTATCATTTAAGAAATATAATTAAATCATGCGCCTGTATATAATCTGTAATCTAGATATTACAGCTGCCTTAAAATAGTTGTATAATTTATCTTATAGCATTGACTTGTTATTATTAAATCTAAACTACATACATATGTATACACCCTTACACACAATGGATGAAACTGTAAAGACGACCCAAAACTCTAAAAATTAGAAGACGATTGGAAGCTTAATTTTTGGATTATGCATTCAGTTGAGTATTTTGATGGTTTACCAAATGACTAAGCACAGATATAAGCCAGTTTTGGCATAAAAGGAAATCTGAGTGTAAGAAAACGGAATAAATAAATTCCGTAAAATCGTCTCTGAAGTCTTATCCTTTGTGAGTAACGTGTATGTCATGTTAAACTAAAGTTAATTTCACTGAAAAGATCGAAATCTTAAATAGTTTCAATCAGATCTTCTCAGTTATTGAAGCACAAAGTTATTTAGAAGAACAAAATATATTAAGGCGGTTAACGGGGTAGAAACTCCTAAATCTACATTCTACAAGGTATCTTTAGGCGGGTTTACGGGGTAGAAACTCCTAAATCTACATTCATACAAGGTATCTTTAGGTGGGTTTACGGGGTAGAAACTCCTAAATCTACATTCTACAAGGTATCTGAAGGTGGGTTAACGGGGTAGAAACTCTTAAATCTACATTCTACAAGGTATCTTAAGGTGGGTTAACGGGGTATATACTCCTAAATCTACATTCTACAAGGTATCCTTAGGCGGGTTTACGGGGTAGAAACTCCTAAATCTACATTCTACAAGGTATCTTAAGGTGGGTTAACGGGGTAGAAACTCCTAAATCTACATTCTACAAGGTATCTTTAGGCGGGTTTACGGTGTAGAAACTCCTAAATCAACATTCTACAAGGTATCTTAAGGTGGGTTTACGGGGCAGAAACTCCTGAATCTACATTCTACAATGTATCTTAAGGTGAAGAGCGCAATTTTACAGAAAATCTAATATTTTAGTCTCAAATGCTAAGAATGAATTTTAACTGAATTTAAACTTAATCTTTTGTTTTATCTAAAGTAATTGAGTAAGTAGTTTTCAGTAAATAAGGGGACTGGCCACAAATTTCAACTGACTTTTTACTTTAAAATCTGAGAGAGATAAATCTGAATATCACAATTTAAAATTATAGATTTTCAAATGAAAAAGCTATGATATCAACAACATATCGACGTTAAACCCCTAAACTTGAAGGAATGTTAATATGTATGTGCACAGGGATCTCGTGCTTTATCTATAAACATGTTCTTATCAATAAAGAGCAGACATTATCCATACAAAGAGTTAATTTCATCAAGATTTAATCTGAATTAGATCTGTGTAACAATTGTACAGTGTCCAGACTTAAACACGACTCATCTAGATCAAGGAGTAAGGAATAGAAGGGAGATAGAAACGACGCGGCCCAACCTACCATATGATTTAATTTAAGATATTTGAAAAAATGAAAAATATGAAGAAACGAAATAAAATAATATTTCATAACAAAAATATTGATATCCACAAAACCCCATTCATGAAACCCGGGTTTCAAAACTGGTTTTCATAGCGATACCCTGTCTTAAGGTCTGTGCTGAGATGTGTACAAATACCGCGTACATGTATTTAAAATAGGTTATTGTTTGTATTAAAGGAAGTGACCGGCTATGTAAGGTAGTTGAACTGAGTATGCAATGCTGTGGAAAACTTCTTTCGGATTCATTTGAGACATATTAAACTTTTTAAAGATCTGTAAATCCTGAGTTTGAGCGCAAATTCGACGTTCAAAACTCCTGAATTAATGTAATAATAAGGTAGGTCGGGGCGCGTCGTTTCCATCTCCCTAATATTCAATACTCCTTGATCATAGATCAGTTAATGTCTAGAATCACTGCAAACAAGTCAGAAGAAGAAAGCCAAACCTAAGCGACAAATCTTGTACGAATTTGTTACCTCGTAGCTCCTCTACTTTTGATATTGCGTATAAGTATGCAAAAGCTAATTTATTAGAAATTCAACTCATTTTTGTTCTTTTAACAACTTTTCGATAAGATTTTAATCTTGCATACAATCTACTTCAGTTAAAAGTGGAATGCGATATTTTCTACAGTGGAGTTTGTTTCGTAAAAGTGGAGTACATGTTTTTTATATTGCTTATAAAAATTTGTATGATCAATAATTAATTAAGTATCCATGTTTTTGTATTTAAAAACTGTAAATTTTCATTTGTGGTTTTTCTGTATTGGAGAAATAATCAGAATAAAATACTTTTCAAGCCAGAATCTTCAATATTATTAATCAGATTAAGTTTACAAGGGTACCGTTGTGAATCAGGTGTGCTCCTTTTCTTTTTTAAATGGAGGATCACTCAAAAACATTTACTGGTAATAACTTTTTGTGAATACTTTAGATTGATTTAGATGGCGATCTTGCAAGTTATGTATACTGATGGTAAGGCAGGGGATAGGGTTTGTATACATTTTAATGTAACGTATTTAAACTACTCGATCAGAAACTGGTTCCAGGAAATCAAAAAGTAAAGTATCCGCAATTTTTTATGTGATCTAATTCACTTTTGAAGAAAAGAGATAAAAATGATAAGATTTCTAAAAGAAAACATGTATAAATAATTTTGTGACATCGGAGCACTCCTGGTTTTGATTTTACGTGTAAGTATGAGGAGAGAAAAAATTTGCCAATTATACATTAGAAATTCAAAACATTTGTATTTCTCAAGAATACTTTAAGAAGATATGATTGAAAACATTTAAGATTTCGTACTTACATTCAATTTACTTGAATTTACTTGAATTTACTTGAACTTTGTATCAAAGGGTACCTTTGTGAATCGGAACTTCCACTCTACAAATGAATTATGTCGCTTGAAATCACGTAAACAGTCTCTTTAAGGTAAGATTTGAGAAAAATTACCATGAAGATATCTTAATTTTCTTCTCACGGTATTTTAAAAAAATGTCCAAATAGAAATAATATTAGTTTCTATAATAAACTATAACACTGCATACACACTGCAGTTCAGCTTAATTTCCCTTTTTATTGGTAATAAAGATAATAAATAAACTTGCTTCACAAAATACATAGAGCACAGTTAAAGGGACCGTACACGGTATTTTATCCTTCACGTCAAACTAAAGTAAATTTCACGTTAAAAGGAGTGTTCACGTACGTTGTCAATCATAACTCCTTTAATTGACGAGGTATCGAAAAGAATATAATATTTTTAATTTCTAGTTGGCTCACCTAATAAGTTTGCTTTTCTCGTACTTGTGCATGAAATCAAAACTAGAGGGACTATGAGGTCACAAAGTCGTACTGTGGATGTGGCATAAATTTTACCTTCTGTCTGTTGGTGTAGTGCCTCTGATTATAGAGTGTCATGTCTGATTCACAACGGAACGTACCCTTTAAAACTGTATTTAAATAAAAAAAATATCTGGAAAACTGTTATATTCCATGAAAATTTCCGAGTATTTCCATGCATTTAATTGTAGAAAACCGCAATTATAATTAATCATTTTTAAGAAGAAAAAGATGAACAACAGACAAAAATGTTTAAAGGGAATTATTCCAAAAATCTGACATCCATAAATGTTGGATCATTTGAAAAATAATCTTCCATCTCTTTAAGCCACATTGGATCGCTAATATATAACTATGTTACAAACAGTCCCTTTAAACCATTTCTTATTTTAATTATCAAGGTTCTGTTTAGATATGCAGCGCTATGAGAAATATAAGGTCAGTGCGTTCATTATTTGCTTGTAATGGGGTCATTTGTTTATAATTAGCTCAAGTTATTTCAACAAGGAACTTTGTACAAAATCCAAATACTAATTTCCCTCTTTTGTGGATTCTCCATTAGAATTAGGAACCTTATGTTCTTTTACGTAGATCGTGTATGCTGAAGCATTGTTAGGATGGACTTTTAAATGTTTTTTTTGTATGACGTTAGAAGTATAATTTTTTATATCTTTTGTAGATGTATTTGCTATTATAATAAAAACCCTATTTCAATATTATTATGTATGCGCACATAGTGATTTTTTGCACTATTACTACTACGCATGGCAACTCTTTTGCTTTCCAATTTGGAGCTGTAGGTCATTGAATGAAGTAAACCTTAGTTTTATTATAATTACGCACATAAAATGTGTTATTATATATTATATGTATTACTCTAGTTTTTTTTATTATACCTTATGTAGTTTTATTTATTATACGTTGTGTGATTTTTTATTATAGTTTGTATATTTTTATTTATTATATAGATTTTACTATTATTATTACTTGTGTAGTTTAATTTAATAAATAAATAAATTTAATAAATTGATAAATAGATAGGTAGACTTGATTGACTGCAAGTCGGTTGATAAATAGATAGGTAGACTTGATTGACTGTAAGTCAGTTGATAAATAGATAGGTAGACTTGATTGACTGTAAGTCGGTTGATAAATAGAAAGGCAGACTTGATTGACTGCAAGTCGGTTGATAAATAGATAGGTAGACTTGCTTGACTGTAAGTCGGTTGATAAATAGATAGGTAGACTTAATTGACTATAAGTCGGTTGATACATGGATAAGTAGACTTGATCGACTGTAAGTCGGTTGATACATTGATAGGTAGACTTGAATGACTGTAAGTCGGTTGATAAATAGATAGGTAGACTTGATTGACTGTAAGTCGGTTGATATATGGATAGGTAAACTTGATTGACTGAAAGTCGGTTCATACATTAATAGGTAGACTTGATTGACTGTAAGTTGGTTGATACATGGATAGGTAGACTTGATTGACTGTAAGTTGGTTGATAAATGTATAGGTAGACTTGATTGACTGTAAGTCGGTTGATACATGGATAGGTAGACTTGCTTGACTGTAAGTCAGTTGATAAACATATAGGCAGACTTAATTGACTGTAAGTCAGTGGATCAATGAATAGGTAGACTTGATTGATTGTAAGTCGGTTGATAAATAGATATGTAGACTTGATTGACTGTAAGTCGGTTAGGCTCCTCAACTCGGACACAGTAGTTGCAAATAATCAGTAAATATATGTATTTCAAACCTGTAATAGAATGCAGACATAATAACATTAAATGACACAGTTAATAAAATTAAAATTAATAAAGTTGAACATTTACCAGTATAACCATAAACTAGTTTTCCGTGTCGAAGTAAAAAGGAGTAATTAAGGATTTGGGGGTTTAATGGAATAGTTTAAAACATTTGTAGACACTTCTAAAAATATGAACCCAGATTTTTAAAATGGAATTTACTATGGATTGCAAAGCTATTTATGGATTTGATCTTTCACTTAGTTTAGGAGAAAGGTTTATGTTCAACAAAAATAAATAAACCAACAAGGTATAGTTTTATTTTTCATTCCTTGTGTACTTTTATTTATCATTCCTTGTGTACTTTTATTTATTCATAACTTGTGTACTTTTATTTATTCTTAACTTGTGTACTTTTATTTATAAATAACTTGTGTAGTTTTATTTATTATACCTTGCGTAGTTTTATTTATTATACCTTGCGTACTTTTATTTATTCCTAATTTGTGTAGTTTTATTTATTATACCTTGTGTAGTTTTATTTATTATACCTTGTGTAGTTTTATTTATTATACCTTGCTCAGTTTTATTTATTACACCTTGTGTACTTTTATTTATTATACTTTGTGTACTTTTATTTATTCCTAACTTGTGTAGTTTTATTTATTATACCTTGTGCAGATTTATTTATTATACCTTGTGTATAGTTTTTTATAACTAGCTTGGAAACCCAGCTTTGTATGAATTTTCCCATGAAAAAGAATTTAACTTAGAATTTAAAAACCAAGCTAAAATCACTCCCGTGGTTCTCTCGAGTTCCCCAATAAAAATTTGATGCGAATCGGTCACGGGATTTCTGAGTTATGATGAACGTATAAACAAGAAGACGTTTATACCACTTTATATATTTAGAAACCTTGTTTAGTTTTATTTGTCTATTTGTAGTTTTGTTTTTGATTGTGTAGTTCTATTGTTTAAACTGTTGTGTAGTTATGAAGGTAACAAATGTGTTGGGCGTGTATTTTCATTGTATTTTCATCATCTAACCATTAGTTTAATTAGCATAATACACAAAATAACAACTTCGAACATTCAAATTCTTTTTGTGATTTGTATTCATACTTCAGCATTCAACATTACATCTTTAAATTTTAGCATTTCACATTCTAGCATTCTAAATTTTAGCATTTCACATTCTAGCATTCTAAATTTTAGCATTTCACATTCTAGCATTCTAAATTTTAGCATTTCACATCTTAGCATTCTAAATTTTAGCATTTTACATTTTAGCATTTTAAATTTTAGCATTTCACATCTTAGCATTCTAAATTTTAGCATTTCTCATCTTAGCATTCTAAATTTTAGCATTTCACATTCTAGCATTCTAAATTTTAGCATTTCACATTCTAGCATTCTAAATTTTAGCATTTCACATTCTAGCATTCTAAATTTTAGCATTTCACATTCTAGCATTCTAAATTTTAGCATTTCACATTCTAGCATTCTAAATTTTAGCATTTCACATTCTAGCATTCTAAATTTTAGCATTTCACATTCTAGCATTCTAAATTTTAGCATTTCACATTCTAGCATTCTAAATTTTAGCATTTCACATTCTAGCATTCTAAATTTTAGCATTTCACATTCTAGCATTCTAAATTTTAGCATTTCACATTCTAGCATTCTAAATTTTAGCATTTCACATTCTAGCATTCTAAATTTTAGCATTTCACATTCTAGCATTCTAAATTTTAGCATTTCACATTCTAGCATTCTAAATTTTAGCATTTCACATTCTAGCATTCTAAATTTTAGCATTTCACATTCTAGCATTCTAAATTTTAGCATTTCACATTCTAGCATTCTAAATTTTAGCATTTCACATTCTAGCATTCTAAATTTTAGCATTTCACATTCTAGCATTCTAAATTTTAGCATTTCACATTCTAGCATTCTAAATTTTAGCATTTCACATTCTAGCATTCTAAATTTTAGCATTTCACATTCTAGCATTCTAAATTTTAGCATTTCACATTCTAGCATTCTAAATTTTAGCATTTCACATTCTAGCATTCTAAATTTTAGCATTTCACATTCTAGCATTCTAAATTTTAGCATTTCACATTCTAGCATTCTAAATTTTAGCATTTCACATTCTAGCATTCTAAATTTTAGCATTTCACATTCTAGCATTCTAAATTTTAGCATTTCACATTCTAGCATTCTAAATTTTAGCATTTCACATTCTAGCATTCTAAATTTTAGCATTTCACATTCTAGCATTCTAAATTTTAGCATTTCACATTCTAGCATTCTAAATTTTAGCATTTCACATTCTAGCATTCTAAATTTTAGCATTTCACATTCTAGCATTCTAAATTTTAGCATTTCACATTCTAGCATTCTAAATTTTAGCATTTCACATTCTAGCATTCTAAATTTTAGCATTTCACATTCTAGCATTCTAAATTTTAGCATTTCACATTCTAGCATTCTAAATTTTAGCATTTCACATTCTAGCATTCTAAATTTTAGCATTTCACATTCTAGCATTCTAAATTTTAGCATTTCACATTCTAGCATTCTAAATTTTAGCATTTCACATTCTAGCATTCTAAATTTTAGCATTTCACATTCTAGCATTCTAAATTTTAGCATTTCACATTCTAGCATTCTAAATTTTAGCATTTCACATTCTAGCATTCTAAATTTTAGNAACATATTTGGTTGTTATGTATACTTCAACATATTTGGTTGTTTTGTACACTTCAACATATTTGGTTGTTTTGTACACTCCAACATATTTGGTTGTTTTGTATACTTCAACATATTTGGTTGTTTTTAACAATGTACATATCAACTAGGGTTTCCAACGCAAGGGGATTTTACTTGCGCGCAATTGCGATCCTTTGAGCGCAAGTGAATTTAATTGCGCACAATTCCGTAATAATTGTGCGCAATTCCGTAATAATTGCGCGCAATTACGCGTTAAAGCGCAGAATTCCGTCCAACTTTCTTGCATTTATGTTTAAATATTTTGAGAATTTTCGATTTAAACCTATAATGCAATGCAATAAATGCATTTAATTTTTGCGCAATTCCGTTCAAAAACATTGAGTTAAAAAAACAACTTAAAATTTGGTAGTTGCATACAATAATCTGAACTTCACTAAAATTTAAGTCTCAAATGCTAAGAAAATTGAATTTAAATTTAACTTTTTTGCTTTGTAACGACATCTATAAATACACTATAATGATGTCTTCCTATACAAGCATTTTCTTACTTTAGCAAAATATCAAAATTTTAAAATCGAATCTTACAATTTTCACTCTAAAAAAGTATCATATTAAATAGTTAAATAGAAGCCTAACCACAAGACACTTTAAAACTAAAAAAAAATATTGAATAATTTCAAGTGACCCTAGATTAGTTTAAAATTTAAAATTCGGTGTTGGTGATGGACCAAACCTCTGTAGAGTAAAAAAGTAGATGTTAGTTCCACATTTATTGAAAATATATTTCGGTCTGGGTTGACCCTCGTCAGTTCTTGAGATTTTTTCTGTCTCAAAGGTTAAAATCTACAGTGATAACTACTGTCCATTTCTTGTATCTGCTGCATAAATTTAAGTTTATGTCAAAGTTCAAAATTATTGATTTTTGGATGGAAAAGCCTTTGCAAATCAATTCCATTGTTCGCAATTCCGCGTATTCCGCGCAATTTCGCGAATATTTAATTGCTTCCTTGTTCGCAATTTTAGCGCAATTCTGCAACATAATTGGTTGTTTTGTATATATCAGGATATTTAGTTGATTTGTACATATCAACATATTTAGTTGATTTGTAAATATCAACATATTTAGTTGATTTGTAAATATCAACATATTTAGTTGATTTATAAATATCAACATATTTAGTTGATTTGTACATATCAGAATATTTAGTTGATTTGTACATATCAGAATATTTAGTTGATTTGTATATATCAGAATATTTAGTTGATTTGAACATATCAGAATATTTAGTTGATTTGTATATATCAGAATATTTAGCTGATTTGTACATATTAACATGTTGAGTTGATTTGTACATATCAACATATTTAGTTGATTTGTATATATCAGAATATTTAGTTGATTTGTACATATCAGAATATTTAGTTGATTTGTACATATCAACATATTTAGTTGATTTGTACATATCAACATGTTTAGATGATTTGTACACACCAACATGTTTAGATGATTTGTACATATCAACATATTTAGTTGATTTGTACACATCAACATATTTAGTTGATTTGTACATATCAACATATTTTGTTGATTTGTTCATATCAGAATATTTAGTTGATTTGTTCATATCAGAATATTTAGTTGATTTGTATATCAGCTGGTAATCCAGGGTCTCCACAGGGGTCCCCCCAGCATCGAGGTGATGAAGACGATGAAACACTCAATGGTTATCCCGGACTCCTCTTTGTGGGTTCCTACGAGCCGGGAGAGGAGAAAGCTTTTGAGGTGAGAACTGAACCTTCTTTTTCATTCCAGGGGCTCTCCGGAGAGGTGCTGGAGAGGCAGGAGCCAACGGAGCCGGAGCTGACGGAGCCGGAGCTAACAAGGCCGGAGACGATGGAGGTCTTCCACGTCGGGGAGGCTGCTGAGGAGTAACTGGGTGATCAGAGAGTACAAAGCCGATCCACAGAGACAGAGTCAGACTTGGAACCAATTTCAATGAGAAAATACTTTGGATACTTGGAGAGGACTAGATATGGCCCTCTATATAACGGAGATAACGGAGGTTTTGATGCATCCTCTCTGATAAAAACATGAGAACAATTAGCTAAACTTGAAGGGATCTGGTCTGGCTTTGTGGCTGGAAGAGAGTGATGAGGTAGGACTGATGTACTGTTCTTCAGGATAGACTGGATTTTCCTGAGATACTCCGATGAGGGAAGCTCTGGAGTGTCTAGGAATTCTCCTGGTAAAACCAACGGAGAACCAAAGAGGGCTTCAGAAGCGGACACGGACGAATCTTCTCTGGGAACACTCCGGAGTCCAAGTAATACTAGGGGCAGATGATGGAACCAATCCGTTCCAGCTAAACGAGCACGTAGAGAAACTTTGAGCTGTCGATGAAATCGTTCCACGATACCAGTCCCAGATCTAGTGGACGAATTTCTCCGCGGCAAAGCATAAACATCCTCAAACTGCTCAGAGAGAACCTGCACAGGAACACACAGAGCCATCCTTCGTGGATCACTGATGGATTCAGAGAGCAAATGTGCTCAAATATCAGCAGGGAGACGGTCCATAAACAAACCCCTGAAGAAAAAACCAGGCTTCTCATCCTCAGGGAGCAAAACTAACATTTTATCCATTAGCTCAGAAGGACGTTGGTCAGACAACAAGGGCAAACTTTGTAACGCCTGATATCTCTGGAAATCACTCAATGTATACATCTGGATGAGGCGATTTCTCAGGGCTTCGTAAGGAGCGGCAGGGGGAGCTCGGACCAGGTCTAGAAGTCGACAGGCAACATCCTGGGGCAACGCAGCGAGGCAATGATTAAACTTGGTTTGCGAGACTGTAATCCTTTTTACCTCGAACTGTGCTTCGGCCTGGATGATCCATACCTCTGGAGAATCGGTCCAAAAGGTCAGAAGTTTTACGGAAACTGTTGTCAAAGGAACTGCAGACAGGGATACATCACTTCCTTCTTCCTCCGGCATGTTGACAATCGCTACTGTAACTAATCGCTCACGTTAACTTTTCTCGAAATCTCGCTGGAAACCCTACTTTGGTATTTGGGTTTGAAAAACGCAGGGACCCGGTCGAAACCAATTTCAGGTACGTCGGCAAGAGAGACTGCTTAACACTCGACAGCGACAAAATCACGTCGGGGTCACCAAAAATGTAGCGACAAAAAATAACAAAGATATAAACGGACTGACTATATATTTTGTTTCTAACTTACTACATGAAAATCAAACTGAATAAATATGTTTGGTTTGGTCTTCAAAGCTTCCGGCAATCAGCTGGTAATCCAGGGTCTCCACATCAGAATATTTAGTTGATTTGTATATATCAGAATATTTAGTTGATTTGTACATATCAGAATATTTAGTTAATTTATACATATCAACATATTTAGTTGATTTGTACATATCAGAATATTTAGTTGATTTGTACATATCGACATGTTTTGTTGTTTTGTACATATCAGCATCTATATAGGGTGAGTCCAAAAAAGGGTGAATAGCGAGATCAACATAATCGGTTGTTTGTACATATCAACATATTCAGCTGATTTGTGCACATCAACATATTTGGTTGTTTTGAACAATGTACATATCAACATATTTGGTTGTTTTGTGCATATCAATATATTTGGTTGTTTTGTACATATTTAGTTTTTTTTGTACATGATAACATATTTTACTGTTTTGTACATATCAAAATGTACAAACAGGGTGAGTCAAAAAAAGGGTTAATAGCTCTAGATCTTGCATATAATGAAGCATTTGTTTTGGTAATCTCATTTTTGACAAATGTGAATGAAATTTTAGATTTTTTTTGATAGACAATCTGACACTTACTTTTAAAAAATCCGCAAAGCAATTTTCTACTCAAAATTAGAGGAGTAGAAAAACTAAAGTGCGGGAAAATATTATTTCTATCACACCTTAAATCTTTAACAGATCAGATGAGTAGTTTAATTTGGAGAAAATGCAATAAACTAAATTTAGAAAATACACAAATTTAGTGTTAAAATAATCACTAGAAGCAATTAGACTACAATGTGCTCAAGGAAGGGTCGTGTAGGAGAACGAGATAGTCGTCGGCGTCACCCTATAGGTCAGCATTGTGCAAAAGAGGTATCCCTGCTCTGGATAATCTTCCTTATCCGCAAACCAAAATTGTCAAAGTTACTGAGTTCTTGCAACAAATTCTTTCTTTTAAATCTCTATATCTTTGCAACCCGATGTTATAAACATTTGATATTTCAAACTATGAAGTATGAATTCTGTTTGCTCAAATTGCTTTAGTTAAAAAAAGGTTAACTTCATCAAGTTGTAAAGATATATATATATAGGGATTTGAAAAAGGTTTACTTCATCAAGTTGTAAAGATATATATAGGGATTAGAAAAAGGTTTACTTCATCAAGTTGTAAAGATATATATATATAGGGATTAGAAAATTTTAGGTTGTGGTAAGAACTCAGTTTCTTTGCTATCGAATAACAATTCAAATAGCATATTTTGATATTTCAATCTTAAATTTAGATTTTCAGATAATTGAATTTAACTACGGTCCACCTTTCAATCCTTGCAATTTACCTATGAACTTATTTTATAAAATTTTCGTAAATCAAGGTTGTCTTATTACGATTGTGCACATAACACTCTCTGTTAAAACCTTAAATAAATCCCACAATTTAAGTTGGAAAAAAGTATAAATTGTATTTTTAAGACACCCTGTATAAAGTCGTGAATTTGACCCTGGTGGCGCCTGACATCGTGCCAGATGATAGATCTTGTAAAATTAAAATGTGTATTCTGGTGCGTACTAGTCATCTTCTTCTTCTTCTTCTTCTTCTTCTTCTTCTTCTTCTTCTTCTTCTTCTTCTTCTTCTTCTTCTTCTTAGGACATAGAGCAGCAATAAATCCTCAAACTAAATATATTCGCAAAATACAAGAAACCCTCTAAACCTTTTTCCCCTATCTCTGGTTGGACCACCGTGAATTGGGGGAAAAAATGAGGGAAAAACATGCGCAGTAGGGGGTGGACTCGTGTATATGCTAAAAGCAGGGAGAATTTACAAATCCATTAGGAAAGTGTGTTAGTTCAAGCAAAAATTATACGTTATACACTGTCTGTAAAGTTTTATAATAATTTATTATTATGAACTTTTAATTTTCTTAATGCAGTGGGATACTTTGTGTGAATTACCTGATTACGCCATGAGCACACAAACAAAATTTAAAATAGTAAAATTTTCTTATTTTGAATGAAAAAAACACAATATAAATTAAAAAATTCTGTCTTAGTAGCTTTTTTAAAATATGGGTTAGCTCAAAAGTTTTTATTGTAAAATATCTTAAAAATGGAAAGTTGTTCTAATTGAAAACAAATTTGCGAAAATCGAAACAATTTGCGATTTTTTGTGAAAACTGTTTGTGATGTCGCCCAATTATCGCGAAGGACAAATAATCAAAAGTCAATAGATGATGTAGAAAAGATATATAGAGAGAGAGGAGGAGGGGGTTCAGAATGACGAAAGAAACGGAAGGGAGGGACGATAAAATGTAGTAAAGCTGAAGGGGAAGGGGGTGGTTATGAATAAAGAAGGAAAAGGGAGGGAGGGAGGATAAGGATATGAGCTGATGTAGTAAAGATGAAGAAAGAGAGGGCACGGGGATTAATTATGGAGAAGGGAAAAAAGGGAGGAATGAAGATAAGGATATGAGATATAGAATGAAGAAGGAAAAGGTAGGAAAGGTTAAGAATGAAGAAGGAAAAGGGAGGAAAGATTAAAAATGAAGAAGAAAAAGGGAGTTAAGGTAAAGAATAAAGAAGGAAAATGGAAGAAAGGTTAAGAATGAAGAAGGAAAATGGAGGAAAGGTTAAGAATGAAGAAGGAAAATGGAGGAAAGGTTAAGAATGAAGAAGGAAAATGGAGCTAAGGTTAAGAATGAAGAAGGAAAAGGGAGTTCAGGTCGAGAATGAAGAAGGAAAAGGGAGGAAAGGTTAAGAATGGAGAAGTTAAAGGGAGTTAAGAGGGGGAGGGGGGGGGGGACAGAGTATAGTGTGTTAAGTGAATAGAGGGTTCAAATAACAATTAAAATAAACTATTGTAAACCTATTCCCAACCTGTCCTATTTGTCAAAAAATGACGTAAATCTGTTTAAAATGTAAAAATGACTCCATTGCAATATTTATTTCTTTTCTCAACTCAGAATGAGATATGAGCCTGTGCGGGCCAAACCATGCAAAATATTTCCCTTCATTGCAAAATTCGGCCAATTCTTATAATTGGGGGGTTTTAATGTTTTTTATGTCATCCCAGCGTCATGAATTAATATCTTTAGAACCTCATCCCCTTCATCCTGATTTGCATAGAACACCGCTTATTTATGCAAATGATCGTTAGGCTTAGATATTTAAACATGAACACAAACATACACTTGGACACAAACATACACTTGGACATACAACCAGGGCTTTAAAGGGACTGTTCACGTAATTTGACCTTTAACCTTTGCTCTGATTGAGAATGAATGAGAGATACACATTTTTCAACCTGAGAATTGATAGCAAAAACATTGACAAAGGCAAAGACAGGGAGATGGACATGAAAAATAAAAATCGACTAGCTAACTAATCTACACAAGCTAACTAATATACACTAGCTAGCTAGCTAATCTACACAAGCTAATTAATTTACACTAGTTAACTAATCTTCACAAGCTAGCTAACCAATCTACACAAGCTAACTAATCTACACAAGCTAACTAATCTACACTAGTTAACTTATCTTCACTAGCTAGCTTACTAATATACACAAGGTAACTAATCTACACTAGTTAACTAATCTACACTAGTTAACTAATCTTCACTTGCTAGCTAGCTTATCTAAACAAGCTAAATAATCTACACTAGCTAGTTTGCAGTAAATGTCGTACTCTTAAAATTTCATCCGGATCTGATTCAGTCCAGGTACAACCCATCCGTTATAAATGTCAACCAGGACACAATCCGCAAGGCTACAATCCCTTGAACTATCAACGCCACTACCAAAGGGCACGATTTTGTTAGCTATTGATTTCAACAAGGACACTAGCAATTAATCGATCAATGCCAAATCTCAAGGCACAATCTCAAATCGTATGTTTCAACAAAACCGAATTACTCTCAACACTGTAATCAAAGCGGAGTCTCTATATCAACTAATGTATTCTTACATTGTTATCTATATCATATGATTGAGACAATCATGTGATAAAAGTATTTACAGCACAATTAAAATAGGTGCAATTAAGATGTGCGTCATTATATATATCACATGATAAAGCTAATCATGCTAGGCTACGTATTCATTTGAAGCACAGTTCAAATGAACAATGGGTTTTAGTTTACAAATGTGGATAGTTAATAATGTACAACGAAGTTCAAGTTTACAGAATATTGTGTTACCCAATATTTATTACAAGCTAAATAATCTAACACTAGCTAGCGCGGCGGACTAATCTACACAAGTTAATTAATCAACACTTGTTAATTAATCTACACAGCTAGCTAATCTACGAAAGCTAACCTACTAATCTACACTAGCTAACTAACTAACTAATCTACACTAGCTAGCTAACTTATCTACACTAGCTAACTGACTAATATACATTATCTAGCTAAATAACCTACACTAGTTAGCTAATCTACACTAGCTAACTAATCTACACTAGTTAGCTAATCTACACTTGCTAACTAATCTAGACTAGCTAACTAATCTTCACTAGCTGGCTAAACTAAACTAGCTAATTTACTAATCTACACTAGCTAGCTAATCTAAGCAAGCTAGTTAACTAATCTACACTAGCTAGCTAAACTACGCAAGCTAGCTAACTAATCTACACTAGTTAACTAATATCCACTAGCTAGTTTACAAATCAACACTAGCCAGCTAACTCCTCTAAACTAGCTAGCTAACTAATCTACACCACCTAGTACTAATCTACACTAGCTAGCTAACTAATCTACACTAGCTAGCTAATCTACGCTAGCTAACTAATCTTCACTAGCTATCTAACTAATTTACACTAGCTAACAAATAAACACAAGCTAGCCAACTAATCTACAATAGCTAGCTATATAGTCTACACTAGTAAGCTAGCTAATCTACATTAGCAAGCTAGCTAACCTACATTAGCAAGCTAGTTAATCTACAATATCTAATCTAAACCAGTTTACTAATCTACACCAGCTAACTAACTAATAAACACTAGCTGCTAACTAATCTACACTTGCTAGCTAACTTATCTACACTAGATAGCTAACTAATCTACACTACCAACCTAACCAATACACACAAGCTAATTAATCTACACTAGCTAGCTAAATAATCTACACTTTCTAGCTAACTAATCTACACTAGCTACTAGCTAGCTAATCTACACTAGCTAGCTTATATACACTAGCTAGCCAACTTAACTACATAGCTAGCTAACTAATATACATTCCTAGCTAAATAATCTACACTAGATAACTAATGTACACTAGCTAGCTAAGTAATTTACAATAGCTAGATAAATAATATTCACTATATCTAGCTAATCTACACTATGCAACTAACTAATCTACAGTAGCTAACCAATCTACACTAGCTAGGTAAATAATTTACACTAGCTAGATAACTAATCTACACTAGCTAAATAATTTACACTAGCTAGCTAATCTACACCATGCAACTAGCAAATCTACACCAATTAACTTATCTTCACTAGCTAGCTAAATAATCTACACAAACTTACTAATCTACACTAGATAGCTCATTAATTTACACTAGCTAGCTAACTAATCTACATAGAAAACTAATCTAGACTAGCTAGCCAGCACACTAGCTAGCCTAACTAATATAAACTAGCTAGCTAATCAACACTATGTAACTAACTAATCTACACTAGCTATTTAATTTATCTACACTAGATACCTAATCTACACAAACTAACTAATCTGACCTAGATAGCTAGCTGACTAATCTACACTACTTAGCTAGAGAATCGACACTAGCTAGCTAGCTAATCTACACTAGCTAATTATTCTACACTAGCTAACTAATCTATACCATGCAACTAACTAATCAACACAAACTAACTATGTACACTAAATATGAATACGAATTGAAATGTTAGAGTACTATTCCTGAAATTAAATAATTCTCTAATTAATCGATACAAATCAACAATTTACAATCTAACCATTAAATTCCCAATGCAGTTCTTAATGATCCTTAACATTCAATTGCAAATTTAACTGTAAACTTAGGAAAAAAAAACTTTCAGGTTTTGGATTTTAAGGTAGTTTCGGAGTGTTAGCTTTTTAAA
>NW_019396402.1:0-44363 GCF_000591075.1 Eurytemora carolleeae
AAATCCTGTATCCGCCCCTGCTGGCGTGTGACTAAGGTTTGAAAACTGGGTTCAATTTCATCGGTTCAAGTCCAGTTTCGGTTTTTTATTACAAACAGTTCAATTTACCCTTGTACAGCCACCGATAATGAGTTCAATGTATATTACAGAATTCTCTTATGGCTTTACCTACCTAATACATTGGGTAAACCTCTGTCTGAGCAAAAATCATGAAGATATCCTTGTTTTCCATAAGAAAAATAGATCACTTTCTATAGTTGGTTTTCTATTAAGTGACTTGCGAAATTATGCAGCAGAGACGAAGATTTGGAACTTTATCACTATTACAGATAAAAAATTAAATTGTTATTATTATAAATTTTTTGTGGAAACCGTTGTAAATTGGACGTGAAACTATTCCAATGGAGTTACATGGAGTCACTGGAAATCACGAATACAGTCCCTTTAACTCATCTCTACTACACCCCTCTCTCCTGCACCCTTTAACTCACCTCTACTACATCCCTCTCTCCTGGACCCTTTAATTCACCTCTACTCCATCCCTCTCTACTGGACCCTTTAACTCAACTCTACTACATCCCTCTCTCCTGGACTAGAGTCTGAAGCTTGATCCTCCCACTCACTGCTAGACATAGAACTGTAACTCCTGGACACAAATATATATCCTCTGTATCCATCCCTTCAACCTAGACACAAATATATATCCTCTGTATCCATCCATTAAACCTAGACACAAATATATATCCTCTGTATCCATCCATTAAACCTAGACACAAATATATATCCTCTGTATCCATCCCTTCAACCTAGACACAAATATATATCCTCTGTATCCATCCATTAAACCTAGACAGAAATATATATCCTCTGTATCCATCCCTTCAACCTAGACAGAAATATATATCCTCTGTATCCGTCCCTTAAACCTGAACACAAATATATATATCCTCTGTATCCATCCCTTCAACCTAAACACAAATATTTTTTTAAGATATAATTTATTAAGTCACGTTTGCCAGATAGGAAATTAATACAATACTTTTTTCGTGCATTAAGTCACGTATAAGTATAACGTATAAAGCCATAAAATTGACGAGAAACATATTAGGAATTTTTTTCCTTTTAAAATGAAATATTTCGAAATGTGAAACTAGTAAGGCATGAAAAACAGAATCATCAATTTAAAGATAAAATATAAAACTAAGTTATAAAAGTTCTCTTGTAGTGGTACAACGTACATTGTACAATGTACTTTGCAGTGTACAATAATTAGGGAGATGTGTCTCGTTTATATTTGTTCAGTGCATTCTCTAGATAGTGCACAGTACAAAGTGTACAGCATACACTGCACAGTACACACTACCAAATGTACAGCATACACTGACCAATACACACTACCAAGTGTACATCATACAATGCACAGTACACACTACAAAATATACAACATGCACTGCACAGTGCACACTACCAAGTTTGAAGCATGTACTGAACAGTGCACACTACAAAGTGTACAGTATACACTGCACACTACAAAGAGTTCAGCATACACTATGTGACTGTACAGTGCACACTACAAAGTGTACAGTACACACTGCACACTACAAAGTGTACAGCATACACTGCACACTACGAAGTGTGCCGCATAAACTATGTTACTGTACAGTGCACACTATTAAGTGAACAAAGCAAACACTGCACACTTTACACTACAAAATGTACACGGCACGGTGCACACTGTAAAGTGTACAGCATACATTTACTGCACGCTGCACACTACAAAGTTTGCAGCATACAATGAAAAGTGTATAACAGCATACCAAGTAGAAATCAGGAAATTAATAAATATTTGGATTATAACCTCTTTTTCCTTGGGCTGGTTATCAGCCAACTGATAATCAGCGCTTTTCTCTCTGGCTGATCTGCGGGAAAAAACATTTAATACTTTTATCTAGCACAGCAGGATATAAATGGGGGGGGGGGGGAAGAAAAAAAAAAAATTTCAAAGAAAAAAAACTCTTTAATTCTCATAAAACATCTCATCTCAGCTATATCATATAAAAATGGAACAATATGGAACAGTCATATAAAAACCAAATAATTGAATTCAGTTATTAAAAAGTTTTCCTTTTTCGTTTCCCCGACGTAATCCCAACTTTCTTCTGTGTTGTAGAATCACAACCAGATCTGAAAAAATTGCCAAAAAATAAAAATTTATTATACAATCCGTGACCCTTTCCTGAAATATTGATTTTGAGAGAAAAAAAAGTTCGATGAATTTTCTTAGATCCATGGAGTACCAAAACAAATAAAAAATTTCCAAAAAATATTGAAAAAAAAATATACAGGAGAGTTGCACAAAAAAAGATACAACTTTGCACCAGACGCCGCTACTCACACTTTTTTTTGACTCACCCTGTATATAAAAAACTTAATGATTCCAGCCCTGGAAGAATTCCATTATATTTTATAAATTGTATCATTAAATTACAGATAAATGGAAACAAAGAAAAAGATTCAATCAACCAAAAAGATAAAAGTTTTCTATAGAATAATTCCGCAGAGTACATTGTGTTTTACTTCAAACTAAATACAATCTTGATGAACATAAAAATAGGTTTAAAAAAAACTTCTGAACACTTCAATTTTACCTGCTTCGGACTTTTTTTCTCTTGAAACCTTGACCAGGAGATCTGAAGACAAAACCTAAAAAAAACCTCAATAAGTCAAATTTTAGAAAAAGAAGCGGATCAAAGTGACAAAGTATCAACCAAACTAAACAAAATATCAACCCAACTATGCAAAATATCAGCCAAACTATACAAATATCAACCAAACTATACAAAATATCAACCAAACTAAACAAAAAATCAGCTGAACAATAAAAATATCAGTCAAACTTTACAAAATATCAGCTAAACTAAATAAAATATTTATTATACTATACAAAATATGCCAAACTATACAAAATATCAGCCAAACTAAACAAAATATCAAACCAAACTTTACAAAATATCAATCAAATGATACAAAATATCAGCTAAACTAAACAAAATATCAGCAAAACTAAACAAAATATAAACCAAACTGAACAAAAAATCAGCCAAACTATACAAAATATCAGCTAAACTATACAAAATATCAGCAAAACTATACAAAATATCAGCAAAACTTTACAAAATATCCATCAAACTATTCAAAATATCAGCTAAACTATAACTACACAAAAATTCAGCCAAACTATACAAAATATCAGCAAAACTATACAAAATATCAACCAAACTCAAAATATCAGCAAAACAATACAAAATATCAGCCAAACTTTACAAAATATCCATCAAACTATGCAAATTATCAGCCAAACTCTACAAAATATCAGCTAAACTAAATAAAATATTTATCAAACTATACAAAATATGCCAAACTATACAAAATATCAGCCAAACTAAACAAAATATCAAACCAAACTTTACAAAATATCAATCAAATTATACAAAATATCAGCTAAACTAAACAAAATATCAACCAAACTATACAAAATATCAGATGAACTAAACAAAATATCAACCAAACTATACAAAATATCAGATAAACTATACAAAATATCAATCGAACTATATAAAAAAGTATCTCTCTTTCTGCGCAAAAAATTAGATTTCTACACTCTCTGTTCTCTCAATGGTCAATCAGGTTTAAACCAGAAATTAGCAGTAAAAGAGAAAAACAATTACGGTTAATCAGGTGTGTAAATTCTCTTGAAAAAGAATTAAATAAACATATCTTTTTGTTGATGTTAAATTTTTTACTTTATCCCCCTGCAGGTCCTGAGCATTGAGCATATAAAATACCAACTTGCGACGGAGGGCCGGGGGTGCTTCTGGTAAAGGGAGGAAGGGTATATATATTATATAAACAACTTACTTGATTGAATGAGTGGTTTAATACTTTCTGGAGACGGATCTACCGCCATTCTTTTAGACTTCCGCTTCCGTTTACTGTTTACTCGAAACTCCTGGAGTTAATTTTTTTAAATATTAAAAAAGGGACTTTTCAAAGGTAAAAATGAGCGTTATGAATCCCGGGATTTATCAGTTAAATGTATCTATTGTCGTCAGAAGAATAAAATTCCTCTCTGATATCCTGTGGTCAAAGTCTATCGGAGGGATCCCTAACATTGAGAAATCAAAAAAACCATAGTTTTATTTAGTTATTATCATGTATGATGCTTGTTTTCAGATAGAAAAAAAACAATTAACCAATTTATTTAAAAAAATATTCCTTAAATGGAGAAATATTTTCTGTAAACGAATCACTCTCAAGTCCAAAAGCTTCCAGGGTACCCTGAACATAAAAATGTGCGTTAGTATTATTTTTTAAAGACAGGGTTTCTAAAAACTCATAAAAAAGCTCAAAAACGTGATACTGTCTCCCATGAATTCAAATTAGTATTAGTTCCAAGAATTTGGAAGTTTGGAACCCCTTCAATTTCTTCCTAGGAAGTAAGAAGAAGAAGTAAGAAGTCTTTATTTTGGTCTCATATTTGGAGTCTCTATTTAGGTCTCTATTTGAAGTCTCTTTTTTATTCCTCTTTATTTGGGTCTTATTTTTCTTCTATTTTTTGTCAAAATGTGTTCGCCGCCCCGCCTTAATTACCTTCCGCCTGGTGTCTTGTATCCGCCCGAGTTTATTTCTCCGCCCCAAAGTTAGATTTCCAGACTCTAAATCTGAATCACTCAACTGCAGACTTGAAAATAATCAAAAACCAAACTTGAAGAACTGTCTTCACTAAACTTACAAAATTCTAGATTTAAAAATTCCGATATCTTGGCCCCTTTTAATAATAAAAAATAAAAACCATGAAAAAAAACATTGCATTAATTGGAACACAATTTTGAGGACCAGAGTCAGAATTTAATGAATTTGAGCCGCGTCTCAAATCCGCCAAAAAACCGGTTTCAATTGAGCGCCGGCTTAAATCTTGAAACATTCAATACAATTTTATGTGGAACCAACTATGTTTGAGCCGCGGCTCAAATTCTTTAAATTCGGCCTCAGTAACCAACAATTTGATTCTTCTGCTCTGAGCATTGTTGCTAAAACTTGTAAATTTAGGTTCTGTCAAAGTAAATTCCAGTATCTTTTAATTTATGGAGACTAGAGAGGCAAGTCTGATTCACAAACGTTAAAAAATATTATCTAATTAAGTGTTAGTTAGATATCCATGTTTATCGTTTTGAAAACTGAATATTTTCAATTGTGGTTTCTCTACAATATTACTGCAGGAAAACAATGGAGGAATTGTCAGAAATTAACAATGACCAAGCTAGACATTCTAAATTATTGATATAATATAAAGGTAAAAGGATACCTTTGTGAATTGAACTTGCCCTCTTTACGAAAATTTATAATCTTGTTCCTAAGTTGAAGAAGATTACTGGTCGATTTACATCTTCGCTTCCAGGTCTAAACAAATTCAAATTGGTTAAAATTTCCTAAAATTAAAGTCGGCTAAATATCTTTCGTTCTAGAACAAATTAATGTTTTGAAGAATTGTCCTTATTATTATCAAATCAAATCAGAATCTGTTGGACATCAATCAACAACGTTAAAATACAATGAAAACATCAAATACTGGATTACGTTTTTGGTGCATAAAAAGTGATATATAAAAAACAATTTGAAGTGGCCGAGAAGGTAATATTTGTTTGTAAAAATAAATTTAAAATAACCTTTCTTCTTCCTGTAGACCGTCCACTACTGTTGGAACCGGCTAGGAATAGAGATAAATAACAAATCAATTCATCAATTAATCAATTCATCAGTTAATCAATTCATCAATTAATTAAGTAAATTTTGTAAAAGCATGTTTTATTTATCAATAAATCAATCAATCGAAGTATTAGTTGATCATTTAATGTGTAATAAAATTATAAAACTAATGAAACAAAACCAACAAGTCATTACGTATTATGTAATACGCAAATATATCAATTCAACCAATTTTTTGTCAATTAATTTTTTTTTGGTAAATTGGCCCCCTTTTTGAATGTTAAAAATTAAAAATTAATTTTACCGGTTTCATCCAGTGCAGTGTTGAAGTCCTGTACTAACCCCTCCATACTGTACGGTCGTAATCTGTCACTAAATCGGCGCTGCCGATCCACTGCCGAATGTGCCAAGTCAGCCGAAGGTTGCGACCAGTTGGTAGCGCGCGTCCAATCAAAAACCGGAAACTTTAGTTGGGAAAAATCCCGCTCGAGGCGCTGCTGGTCCATTAGAGAAAGCTGAAAAAAATTATTACAGAGCTGGAAACTTTTGTGTTGGAAGTTAATAATCCCGATTGCTTGATCTCGATATCCACTATGGACTCTTCTGATTTAATGATCTCTTCATTTCGGTTATTCCTCCAGGGTACAGTTACCATGGGGAATATCGATTAAAGATTAAGTTGATCTGCAGATTAAAAAAGCATGGATCCCGATATCCACAATACAAGAGTTCATAGCTCAGGAAATATTTACTTAATCTAAAATACTCACAATACTCCCATTTTTTGTATTCTGGCTTTCAGACACATTTTTTCGTGGTAAAGCCCATATAATAGATATCACTGTGGTTCCAAATTAAAATATGAGATTCTTAAATGCATGAAGATTAATGAAATATTTTTAATACTAAAAATAGTGTTTCGGATCCATTTGATTTTGATGGGGATCTGGATCTGGATCCTGTATCCAAAATGAAAAAAAGGATCCGGATCCGGGTAATTTCTTCAACATATACTGAATTTTTTTACAAAGCAGAAGTTTCAATTTTTTTGTCTTATTTGGTATCTCTTATTTTTATGCTAAAACTTGAGAACCATTCAGAAATAAAGATATTTTTAATCTCTCTTTTTTCAGTAGTTAAAATTTGGGTTTTGGGAGTAAACTTTTTTTTCAGTTTTTGGTTGATATTTTGCCCATTGGATCCGGATCGAGGAAGACAAAATCTTGCTGATCCAAATCCTAAGCTGGTTAAAAGTAGTCTCAGACAAAATTATTTTGAATCAGTTTTAGTAAAAATAAAATCTTGACTTGCCTTATTTGTAGTGTTTGACCTTTTCTAGGCAAAGTAGCAAGGAATCTGATCATGTTACAATCAAAATTTGTGTTTTTAAAGTTTTATTGTGCTGTACAGATGTCCTGCACAGCACAATGCACATCGTAAAATGTTCAGATTGCAGAAAGGAACAATTTGAACAGTGACACTGAATATCAATCCGTGAGATACTGTTGATTAAAGGGACTGTAAGCGTAATTTTAAAGTTACCTTCTATTTATAGAGTGGCATGTCTGATTTACAAAAATACCCTGTAAACCTTTGTATGATAAAGGGTTTTATAGATATTATTATTTATATTGCAGGAAATTAAGTGCAAAGAAACCGCGTGAGTTTGCACTAGCAGTGAGCACCCAGCACTCAATCTTCAGATATACATATGAGTGTATCTACCTCATTGTTGCCAGGTTTAAAACCATTATGGGATATATTTTAATTATTGAAGAGAATATCCTCCAGGTTGTGCACTCAAGATAATAGTCTCGTGCCACCTCATGTTCTACCCGAACTCTGAACTATAAATATAAACAGATATTCTTCCTGATCAACTCATCCTCCACGAACCTGGTTATCTCTCCCAGAACATATGGAATTATTCCTCTTCACTGAGCTGCTGCTCGTATCTTCATCTAGCTACAAAGTTTCTTCTGTAGCTGCAAAACCTCCGCCGAAGCTGCTGCCTCTCCTCCGTGGCTGCGATCTCTCCAACGTGGCTGTGTTCTCTCTGGACGAATTATATCTTTGCTTCTTCATCGATAGATCTCTTAGTTTAGAATAGACTAGTATTTGTTGGAGATCATGAAATATGTAATTAGATGTTTAATAAACCTTGAGTGCACAATCTGGAGCTAATAGGATATTCTTTTCAATAATTAAAATATATCCCATAATGGTCTGCAACATAAAGGCGATTACATATTTTATGTTAGGCTTATTTTATATAAAATCTAAGGCTTAACACTTTTATATGAAATTCTTGTTCTCAACTAAAATTGTTTAATATATAGTCTTCTCAGATAAACTCTCATCTTTATAATAAGATGTTTATAGGTTAGAATATCAGGAGCTCCAGTTCTTTCCTCAAGAACACTTGCAAAGCATCTCGTGAATCAACCTAAGAAACATTCATTTAAAGATCCTCAGATTGTTGTGAATCGGACATGCCTCTCAATAAATGAAAGGTCACTTGAAATTAAGCTTACTGTCCCTTTAAACAAATTGTTGAACTAAACGAACTTGGTGTGAAAAGATGGAATTTGATGGTCGGTCTAATAAAAAGTAAAAAATTACGAGAATAAAGATAATTGTGCTTTGAAGTTTTACTAAGCTACTTGGTGAAGGGCCCGTGTTGCCGGCTTTAGGGAACATATATATATGAATGCCTTGTTTTATATTTATCTATAAAGTTTAATAATTCATGGATTTCTTAAATAAATTTTGACTGATTTTCCTTTTCATTTCTAAAAATCTTAATTCTTGAATTTTGCCGTGTCGTGCGATTAGTTTTTTCCTGTCACTACTTCTTTCTCGGCTTTCCTTTCCTCTTCTTCTTCCCTTTCTGCCCTTTCTACCCTTTCCCTTTCTTCTTTTTCTTTCTCCCGTTTTCTGGCGCCAAGGTAGGCTTGAAATCTGGATTTATTGCTCACTTTAATCTAAAAAATTCAAGATTTAGAAAAAGATTATTTTATTAAAAAATGTTGTCCTGAGAACAGAATTGTATTCTAGTAAATGTTGTTTTATTATATCCTTATTTTAAAAAAGTTCTTAATTGAAATTTTAGATTTTTTACCTTCCCAGTAAATTTTTTCTCTTCCTTATTTCTGAATGGTAGAGGTTGCAACGGTTTCTCCTCTACTGTACTCTTAAGGAAATAGAAATTAAGTTATAACCCTACTGATTTAAGGGAGGTGAGATATTAAGTAATTGAGCCAAAACTTTTCTTTTTCGAGAGGGTTCGAGACTTTTTTGATGAAATTTTTAACCAGAATCAAAATATAAAATAATATTCTTGTCATAAAAAAACGTTTAAAAAACTTATAAGATATTGTAATGAAAAATTTAGCGTCTTTTAGATTAAAAATCCGCAATTGTGTTTTGCAAGAAATGCGCATTGAAGATTGTTTACATTACATAACATTTTAGCAAATGAACGACTTTTCAATGACAGCTTTTTGCACCAGAAAATTATCAAAACAAAAATTTATTCTATAGTTCATGAATAAAACAAAAATTGATACTGAAGTTCATGAATTAAGCAAAAATTCAAAATGTAGTTCATGAATCAAACAAAAAATTATGCTGTAGTCCATGAATAAAACAAAAATGTATACTGTAGATCATGAATTAAACAAAAATTTATACTATAGTTCATGAATCAAACAAAAACATGTATTGTTAGGGAGGTAAATTTTAAAATATTTACAAATGATTTGAGTATATCCGTCCATTTATACGTTTTACGATATTAAATTTTGTTCTGTTTTGCATCATTTGTTTGACATTTACCATTCAGTACTTCAAGACACGACTATTTTCATTTCATATATTTTGATGATATTTTTTCACTACAGTTTTGATCTGCACAAATAAGCAAAAATCTGATATTATCTCAATATTTTATAAATTGTATCAAGGAAAACTTTAAAACTGGTGCAAGACGGATTTGAAAAATAAATGTGTTTTACCTTTTCTAACGGTTTTATCTTATCTAGTCTACAGTTGTTAGAAACAACAGAAACCACCGTATTATTCAAAAATCTCCTAAAAATACAGAGATTGTTATTTTCAAGGGAAAAAGTAAAGATGGACATCACAAGGCAATTTCTTTTTATCCTTTTTGATACTTCTAACCTAAAAATTCATTTATTTTACTCAAATCAGCAGTTGAACAAAATAATTTTCAAAGTGCGTAGGGGTAAATTATTTTTTAAGAAAAGAAACAACCATGAACTCTGTAGCGTAAAGTCGTCAAATTGCTTTGTTGCAAGCATTTTTTAATTATGAAAAACAGAGAAACAAAATTATGAATTTCAGGAAAGTCAATTTAGCTGAGCATAATACCTTGACATGTCACATGCTGAGCATAATACCTTGATATGTCACATGCTGAGCATAATACCTTGACATGTCACATGCTGAGCATAATACCTTGATATGTCACATGCTGAGCATAATACCTTGACATGTCACATGCTGAGCATAATACCTTGACATGTCACATGCTGAGCATAATACCTTGATATGTCACATGCTTGGTATATTTTTTTTTAAGAACTGTAGGGATACCCGATTCCAATATGGGAGCTATCCTGTAAATCAGAAAATGATTTTAACTTACTTATTAAACCCTCTATGGTTAGGTTTGGCCCAACCCAATGAACCACCAATGTCTGCGCGTATAGATGCGCGTTTAGTTTCTTCAAATATTTCTTGAATCGCGCGCCTGAACAAAAAAAGAAATGAAGGTCTTCAATTGTAATATTATTTTCATCACTTGAGGTATAAAACTAATTTTTTAATAGATAATAATCAACACAGTTTTTATTTAGGACAACCAATACGTTTTTGTAGTTACTTTGAGTTAGGACAGGGTTAGCTGGAGTTAGGACAGGGTTATCTAGAGTAAGGAAAGGGTTAGCTAGAGTAAGGACAGGGTTAGCTAGAGTAAGGACAGGGTTAGCTGGAGTGAGGACAGGGTTAGCTAGAGTAAGGACAGGGTTAGCTAGAGTAAGGACAGGGTTAGCTAGAGTTAGGACAGGGTTATCTAGAGTAAGGAAAGGGTTAGCTAGAGTAAGGACCGGGTTAGCTAGAGTAAGGACAGGGTTAGCTAGAGTAAGGACAAGGTTAGCTAGAGTAAGGACAAGGTTAGCTAGAGTTAAGACAGGGTTAGCTAGTGTTAGGACATGGTTAGCTCGAGTTAGGACAGGGTTAGCTAGAGTTAGGACAGGGTTAGCTCGAGTTAGGACAGGGTTAGCTCGAGTTAGGACAGGGTTAGCTGGAATAAGGATAGGGTTAGCTGGAGTTAGGACAGGGTTAGCTAGAGTTAGGATAGGGTTAGCTGGAGTCAGGACAGGGTTTGTTTGAGTTAGACAGAGTAATCTGGAGTTAGAACAGGGTTAGCTAGAGTTAGGACAGAGTTTGCTTGAGTTAGAAAGAGTAAGCTTGAGTTATTAAAGGTTTAGCTTGAGTTAGACACAGTTAGTTTGAGTTAGAACAGGTTTAGTTAGACTTAGGTCAGGGATGTGGTTAGCTAAAGACAGTTCTAAAGGGTAAGATGGAATTAGGATAGAGTAAGCTACAGATCAGAACGGGTTAACTGGACTTAGGACAGTTCAAGCTAACTAGGCTCTGACAGTCCAATCATTTTATTTATTTTTTTCAAATTTTGGCGGATTTTTTTCCTTTCGCTCACCTTTTTATTTCGTCATCTGGGATGTTCAGGGACATTGTACGGAACTATTAACCATTCTTTAAATTCTGAAAATATATCATTTAAAGTAAAAAAAACTTTTTAAATGCAGTAGAAATATTGTTTTAAGTAAAAGAATAACATAATAAATGAAAACAAATTTCGGTAACTGGATGAACAGTGAATTACTTAACCTCTTAATTACTTCTCACTTCTGTAAATAAAAGCATGATTTTAAAGGTTCTATTGCAATTAGTATTGGTTAGAAAGGACATTTCAAAGACAAAGTAGATTTTTTATAGTCATTTACTTTCATAGACAGAGAAGAATTTTCATAGATAAGTATTTTCAAACGCACAAAAAGATTTTTTCGGAGACAATTTAAGGTTTTGGGTAAGAAAAAAATGTGTCACAGTTAAAGAAAATGTGAAGATGTAAACATTTTCAGCCTTCTTTTGAACTAAGGAACTATGTGTTGTACTGCCAAATCTGTAGATTCTTATCCATATCTGAAATTACTATTTATACATATATATTATATATAAGAAAATAGTATTAAAAACATGATTTGAAGTTTTATTGTATTAACATTATGTTTCATGCTATGCATTCTTCATATTCTGCATATATATATATATATATATAATATATATATACTAGCTTCAGAACCCAGATTTTAGCTATTTTTCCCTGTAAAAGAGGAGTGTAGGTCAATGTAGACCCACTGAACTTAGAATCTCAAACCCGAGCTATGATCCTTCCCGTGGTTTTCTCGAGTTTCCCAATTAAAATTTTACGCAAATCTGTCAAGATTATGAGTTATAAACGGACATCCAAACAAACTACTTTATTATATATATACATATATTTGCTTCAGCTTCCCAAACGTCAGAACCACATTTTTTTCATAAATTTAAAATTTCGAAGAGTTTTAGAATTCCACGGGCAACGCCTGGCACTTCAGCTAAGTATTTGTATTATAAAAGACAACCCAGCATTCATTAAAAGAAGTCCAAGTTGTAGAAAAAAAACAATTGTCATTAACAAAAACAACAATAGGTCCTGACAAAATAAAAATATAAATCTATTTTCTATAAAAAAATAAAGAAATAGACTACTGAAATATAATACGCTTTTAATGAACTGTACAGGTGTTATTTCAAACAACGGTGCCTTTAAAACCTTCATCGAAATATGGAAGATATTGTCGTTTTTCTAGCTTGACAAGTGTTTAATTCTAATAATTTTTACATTGAATTTCTTTAGCATAAATTCGCAAATCACTTTATTCTGTGAAACCACAGTTGCTAATAATCCGTTTAAAAGTTATAAACCTGGAAATCCAAACTATACTTGATGAGCTTAATTAAGCTCTTCAGGGTAGCCGTGTGTATCATGAATAAAGGGTCACTTGAAATATAATCAACAGTCTCTTTTTTAACTTTAAATTTAACCTGACGATATAACAGTATTCGGCAGAGTTGGATGGAAAACAGAACGCTTTATCCTGAAACCAAAAAAATTATTTATTAATATCTTTAAAGAAATAAAAAAATTTTTTACATAACTCTGCAAACATTCAAGAACAATTTCCAATAACAAATGTACATGTATAAGATATTTCTACATAGCTGAGAACTTTTGTGCTAGAGACTCATAATCCAGATCAATTGATCTCGATACTTTCAAATTATCTTTTCAATTTGGATATACAATTTCTCTGAGCTGAAAACTTTAGAATGGGAAATCCTTAATCCTGATCGGATAATTAATCTGGAGATAAAAAATGAGTGGAGAAGAAGCAATATTTAATCTCGAGATTAAGAAAAAGAGTGGATTAAGCCTTAATCCCGATATCCACCATTCTAAAGTTTTCAGCTCTGTTCTCTCATTGGTTAAACGCAAAATCCACAATTTCTCTTTCCTCTCATGGGTTAAACGCAAAATCCACAATTTCTCTTTCCTCTCATGGATTAAACGCAAAATCCACAATTTCTCTGTTTCTCATTGGTTAAACGCCAAATTCCTTGGCTTTTAACTGGCTGTTAGCAGATATCGGGGATATTAAATAAATATGAAAATATTCTGTGGATTTGATCTAGATATCCACAATGAAAAAGTTCACAGATCAAAAGTTCACAAAAGTAGTTTGATTAATATACATAGATCTAATATATAATATCTTGTGAAGATTATGTTCTACCTTGTTTTCTTGTGATACTGAGAATGACCCTCGTGGGTAAATATTAGTTTACAGGAAATATCGTAAACCTGCAACAAAATTATTTTTCATATACAGGAAAGTCAAAAACTACTTAATTTAGATAACATCAAAAGGGACATAAATATTCCACGATTATGAAGTTTTTTTCAACTGAAAATATTCCAACCTTTACTTGATCGTGTGAGTGTACTGCAAACTTTTGTGTTTGTTTACAAGTTGTCAGTACGGGGGCCGATGAACTGGTTTCAATTTGTCCCAGATAGATGGCGCTGAAAAAATACAAAAATTTGATAAAAGGGATTGTAGGCGTTATTTCAACCGACTTCAGTTACGGTTTTTTATAATTTATAGGCTTTTTTGATAATATTTCAATCCTTTTGAATGATTTATTAAACATTACCTTGCTGTTTCTTCAACACCATACATTTCCCCTAAAACAAAACAAAAAACATAAAAAAAAATTTCTTCATAAATTAGTAATATGGTGATACCACCTTTTAAAAAGGTGATGACTGAAATAAGCTATTCTTTTTAATTAATTTAATTTTAGCATTTCTTTAAAAAAATCCAATTAAGCTTTTTCATTTTATTTTACAGACTAAGTGGCCATCAACGTACTGTTAAGAGGTAACATTATCCACATTATCCCTTTTTTTAAGCCTTTGTTTGAACGAGCAAAATTAACGAATCCTCACTTTCTTGTTTTTAAAATGATTTCTTTCAAATTCAAATGCTATTTTCGTAAAAAGTCAAAAAACGAAAATAATAAAAATTTCTGCTTTTGAGATTAGAAGACGACCAATCATTCTAATTTGAAATCCATTAAATTGTTAAAGAAAATGTCAATGTGAATCTGAAAAACAGAAAGAAAATCTTTATGAGAAAAGAAAACGGCCAAATCATTTCAATTAAAAATCTTTTAATTTGTTAAATAAAATGTCATTGTGAAACTGTCATGTCACGTGTAAATGGACAGTCATATTAAATTATGCCAACAGTGACCAGTCCCTTAATTATTTCTGTACTGTCATCTTCTTATTTTACAGTTTTCTGGTGCCTATTCTACAGAAATTGTGCCCACGGTCCCTGAAAGGTTTGTAAAGAAAGCCTAAATGTGTAATTTGATAATTGGGAATATTTTAAGTACCCGACAGCTTTACAAACAATATTTATTTCGGTTTTTTCCTTTGCTTTATAACAAGCAATTAAAAAAAGAAGACTTAAATCACAATGAAAATTTCTTGATTTCATCATTAAAAATAGATTAAAGGTCGTTAAAAAATTATTAATATGACGTGCGTAGATTATTCAATAACAAGAATAAAAATATTTCCACCCTATTAACAGTTTTCAATCACAACAAAGATGAAAATATTCCATTCCCCCCCCCCCCTCTATCTCTTTCCATTTCTTAGACTTCTTCTGATTTTTAATTTTTCCCCCTAGAGCATC
Source organism: Eurytemora carolleeae (assembly GCF_000591075.1). Lineage (NCBI taxonomy): Eukaryota > Metazoa > Arthropoda > Copepoda > Calanoida > Temoridae > Eurytemora > Eurytemora carolleeae. The sequence continues at coordinate 15,183 of NW_019396402.1, forward strand.
AACATGCATTCCCCCCTCCAAGAGTGGAGCGGGTAACTTTTTTTAAAAAACTGGATTTTTGAAAAATATATACGCAAAATTCCACCCATTTTAGGAATAAAATAAAGGTTTGATCTACCCACAAATTATTTTAAATCTAAAGCCCCCAGTGGCCGAATTTAAAGAATTTGAGCGGCGGTTTAAATTCAAACCGCGGATTTAATATTGTTGGTTCCACTTTAAATTGTATCAAATGTTTCAAGATTTAAGCCGGCACTTAATTTAAACCGGGTTTTGGCAGATTTAAACCGCGGCTCAAATTCTTTAAATTCCATCTCAGGTCTATTTGAGATCCTTTCGATATTTTTATCCATAAATCAGAGGAGAAGTAAATCCGGATCATTCAGTAATTAACGAAATTTGAAAAACTGCGATCATAAAGGAATGTTGATTTTTCAATGTTTTTTAAAACACGTTGATATGGGTATCAAAAGGCAAAAAACTAGTTTTTTTGATACTCTGACAAATATGTTTTTAAAAAACCCCGGTTTTTTACTTACAACTTGAAGGTTTCTAAATTTTCAAGAGATATTTGATATTCATCATAATTTATTTTGACATTTTTTCTGGCTTATATTAGTGATTTGATTTTCACACAAAAAAATCTAAATGAATATGAAAATTACGAGAAAAAAAATGTTAACAATTTCTTTTTTTAGTCATAAAATTTATCAATGAATTGTAAAAAAAAAAGTTAAAGAATGAGCCAAATAGTTTCACCCTAAAAAATCCTACCCTGAGCGTTGAGACCCAACAAAGAGACTCCAGAACCAGATTCTGTAAAATCTAAACTCCAGTCACCTGATTACAATCAATTAATCAATCAATCAATCAATAAAACTGTCGTAATAAGTGCAAAGGTACAGCGTTACCAAAAAAGAATGCAACTTCAGAGACGACTGTATGCCGTTTGTCTACTAGAATACTAATATGAAACAGAAAACAAAACTCAATTTCAAGCTTCAAATCGTCATATTTTAATAGTTTTAGTCGTTTTTACAGTCTCATCCTTTGTGGATATTGGGTAATTCTGTATAAATATATATATATAACAACCCTAAATCTGCAATCTCATTCCTTCTCGAGAAACTATAATCACTGGACCAAAAAAAAGGCAGTTACCTAAAGGAGTTACGTGCGCTTGCCGTGTTGAATTACAAGAAAGTGAGAGATTTAGAGATTTTAGGGTTAGGTTAGGTTAAGTCACTTATGGGCCGTGCGCTGCGGCTAGGACAGACTAGATGGCTGAGCACTGGGGCTAGGACAGGCTAGGGGGCCGAGCAACGCACCTAGGACAGGCTCTCTTTCTGTCTTGTAATTCAACGCGGCATGTGCGCGTAACTTCTTTGGGCTCCTGCCAAATAATAGCAGGTTACAACGTTTTTATTCTTTCTTAAAGGGAATGTATTTGTAATTTCATGGGACCCTTCCTTTACAAATCTGGGTGTCCGATTTAAAATGGTTCCTATGAAATCTTTCGAAGAGGATATTAACAATAAACAGTGTTGAATTCTGTTTATTTCTACTTTGTTTCTGGTGCAAACCACCCGTCACTTTCATAAGAGATTAGTGAAACCACATTTCAAAATCATTAACTTTTAGAGGGAAAAACAAGGATGTCATCAGTGTTTTTGCTTAAAATAAGGTTTAAAGGGTATCGTTGTAAATCGTAATTGCGTCAGTGCGATAAGTTTCCAATTATAAGAAGAACCAGTTTTGACTTGTTTTTTTATCATTTTTTCCCAAATCTTGCAAATCAGATAATCGTTTATAATCATAATATTGATAATAATATATTTCGACTTTAAATTTACAAAGATTTTTTTACAATTCAGTCGAGGACTAAATGGTCTGAGACCGTTATAAAATGCATAAAAAATACATAATAAAATAAATGAACATTGGCGCTGGAATAACAAAAGCAAACAAATAAGAAAGAATACGAGCAGGGATTAGTGATTTCCAGAATACATTAAATTAATTTGAAGGTTAAAGAATGAAAAGTGATGCGAGAGAAACAGTTATTATTTAATTGGAAGAATATGTTTTCTTCTTTTAAAATAAATTTTAATAAACTGTTTCAAGCCAGGGTTGGCAGCCCCCAAAAAAAAACAATACAACCCACTAAAAAAAAACCACCTGCAAATGGACTTTTTGTGGTTTTATTAAGGTTTATTTTTAGATTTTTTTCTAATGATTGCCCTCTTTCACTCTTTTAATGATAAACTCTTTAAAAATATGGATTTTTAGGGAGTTTACATCACTAAAACTGACACATTTATTATCTTCTCTCGAGTTTTCAAAATATGTTGCGATATAATAAGGATATAAAATCCTTTCATCGTTTTTATGTGAGAGTGATCTGAAGTTTTTCTGCATTAAACAGTGGTCTTCCTTCTTGAACATATAAATATCTACCATTAATCTGAGTAGCCCCACCCCCAATCAGAAATATGTATCCAAGTAGGAAAATGGAAGTAGTCTGAAATTCTTTGAACTAAAATATCAAAAAATTGCAGTATTCCCCCTAGGGAGGTTTAGAACCCCATAAAGGTCTTGGAGGCCCTCGGTTTTCCCCTCAATTTAATTATCCTCCCTTAATCTTAGGCCCCTTATGCAGAATGTAGGTGATATTATTGTATTTGAAGAGTATTTAGTATGAGTATAATAGCCTATTATCACAACAATATTATTATTTTTCATAACTATAAAGTTCACCTATTGCTTAAATAGTCTTATTATTATAAATTAATATTAGGTTTCAACTACTTTCAAATTGAAACCCCCCCCCCCCCCAAAAAAAAAAACAATAAAATCAAATACAACCCACTGGGCTGTGTTTTTAAACCCGGGTGTTTTCCAACCCTGTTTCAAACCCCTCTTTATTATTTCTCCTTGCAAATGCAATGCCATTAAACGAATTTTAGTTAAGCTTATGTATATCGTTTTGAAACTTGATTATCTTTGATATGGTTGCCCTACGTTTTCTACTGCAGGAACACTATGGGAATTATTACAATTAAACATTTTTGGACTTAAAAGGAAAAGGCCATTTGTTCCCACTTATTGACCAGATTAAAGTTTTAAGGGTAACATGGTGAATCTGACATTGACATCTATGCGTGGAGGGTCACTTGAAATCACGAGTATAGTCCCTTTAAATTTGTATCTAATTACTGACCTTGAGGTAGTTTTTGTTGATTAATAATATTTCCAGACCTGACATCTATACACTTGATCTCACCACTACTAGACCCTAACAAAAAGAAATAAAAAATTGTGTTCTTATTGGTTATTTAATATATTTACATTTCATATTTTGCACAAATCATGCCATTATGTCTTACTGTAATTTTACTGATTATAAGATAGTATACTAAATAGAGAACCCAACGTTTCCCAGGGTACTCATAATTACTCCCACCGTTTACCCGCGCTTGGAAGTAAATTACGATTTTAGATATTTTTCCCTATAAAAGTGGACCGACCCACTCAAATTAGAATCGCAAGCTTAGAACATTACCGCGGGTCTCCCAAGTTCCCCAATCAAACTTGAGGAAAATCAGTCAAAGGGTTCCTGAGTTATGATCAGACATCCAAACAAACAAACCTTTATAGAGAATAAATCTTTATACATATAGATATATCTATATATAAATTTGGCTTGTCTCTTTGTCTGTTTGTCTGTTTGTTTGTTTGTTTGTATCCAATAAACGTCAAAACGGCTGAACCGATCGGGCCCAAATTTTTTGTGGGACATCTAGGGACCCCAGGGAAGGTTTATGAAAAATNATTCAATTCAATTCAATTCAATTCAATTCAATTCAATTCAATTCAATTCAATTCAATTCAATTCAATTCAATTCAATTCAATTCAATTCAATTCAATTCAATTCAATTCAATTCAATTCAATTCAATTCAATTCAATTCAATTCAATTCAATTCAATTCAATTCAATTCAATTCAATTCAATTCAATTCAATTCAATTCAATTCAATTCAATTCAATTCAATTCAATTCAATTCAATTCAATTCAATTCAATTCAATTCAATTCAATTCAAGAAGCTAGAGAAGTCCCGTGGGCTCCTCGATCTAAATGGGTTACGCCATCACGATCCCGTCTAGATCAAGGCTTTTCTGTCTGACATAGTTAAGATATAACGTTGGGTTTCACGACCAAGTTTGAGCTGTGATTCTGGATTATACTCCTTCCGCCAGCGTATTGCCAACCACCAGCGTATTGCCAAACAAAGTATTTCTAGCGTTAATTAGATGCTGGTGGATTGAGCTCCCCTTCCGGGTGTACATGACCTTGACCACCAACATGGCCTCGACCACCACAATAACCTCAACCTTTACCTGTAATGCAGGCTGTATCGTGATCTACATAGAAATCTACAATCTTGAGGCAGGATTTTATTTGTCCTCCATCCCCCAGAACATCTTCACCAGCCTCTACAAAAAATTCACCAATTGAAGAGGTTTATGGGATTTTATCCAAATAAATATTTCATGAAAAGGATTGTCAGCTTAATTTCATCAAAAACATATTTCTTTAAATCTTGAATTCAGAGTCACTATTGTAACCTTTGAGTGACCTTCCAGTTTAAGAGAGCCATACTTATAACGCAATTCAAAAAAGTACACATCAAAATTATTGTCTCATCAAAAGAGTTGTTTTTCTAACTTAGTTCTGAAATATCCTAAATTTTTTATTTTGAAAGTAACTACTAAACAGTAACAATACTGATTATTAATCAATTTTTAAAAAGAAAATGAAGAATATTTTATGCATTCTTGTTCAGACAAAGCTTTTATGGGTACCATTGTGAATCAGACACTCCAATTCATAAAAGAATGATAACTTCAAATTCAGTCACCTAAAAAATCAAATACACACCCTGCATGTTCCAGATCTGCAGATTAGGTTCACCATCACTGGAAATCAGCTGTCCCTAAACAATCACTGAATGGAAATCGGCTCTCCCTAAACTAGAGAGGTTACCGGAACTTAAAATTATCCTGCTAAGACCATCCACTGATCCAGTATCAAGCTGAGTTTGTCGACTCGTTTCAGCAGTACTTCTTTATAACGTTGTCTACCCCCTAAGATTCCGGTGAGGGTTGCCATGCTACTTTAGGCCTTTCCTGTCATGAGGGGTTTTAATCCTGATGCTGACCTCTCATAGGCCATTGCCTGACAAGATACGAAAACATGATTTTCAGAAAGGTGGTTAACTAACCCCTTGTTGTGACAATGTGGACACCACTTTGTAGCAGGGCCATATGTTTGCCAAGTCCTGCATCTCCTGCTCCAAGTATGTTTAAAAGTCCTCCTGCCTTGCCGTCACATACATGCAATGATGCAGCTGAAGTTTAAACCAGACTTTTGAGGTGGACATGCAGTTAAGAGACATCAACTGACGTTTCTGCTCCAAGACCCCTCCTACCGCCACTTTGGTGAGCCTCCTCTTCAACCTAGATTTCGAACCATTAAAAACAGATTAACTCTCAATTCAGCTACCAGGTCCCCCCACAATTCTCGCCCACAGGTCGTCATGTGCTCTGATAACCGCATAGAATAAATTGGTTAGGATAGGATCCTGTTTTTATGCATGATCTCCCACACACATAATGCTACTCTCTCATTTATCCTGTCGTTCATTGGTTTGAACCCTGCTTCCATGACCCTTGTATCCTGCTACTGTGGCTGCTGAGCTTGGTAGTTGAAGTATAAAACACAGAGCTCTTCGACTGCATAGTCTGTGCAACTGTAGACAATAATACCTAACTATCTTGGAGTAAAGTATTAACTGTTACAGTCTCTTTTAAAAATCAATCTTAGGCCGTGTGATTGTGAACAGTTACCCACTGAAATATTCTTATAAAGCATAATATCTTGAAGTACCTGTGTATTAAACTGAAGTTTTACTATGGGAGTTCTAACAATGCTTCCTGACACCAATTTGAAATCTCGAGAGTTATTCAAACCTAGAATTACAAAAACTAAATTTAACTTATCATGAAAAAAAAACCTTCTTTAGGTTTTTATGATACGGTAGGAATTTGGTTCATTATTGAAAATTAGGACACTTTTTTACAACCATGCTCTAACCAGAAAATCTATTTCATCTTCCACAAAAAAATCATTAGTTACAACCTTAAAACGCAAATAACAGCTTTAAAAATATTTTTTTCAAAAGGGTGGGGATTCTTTTTCAAGAGAGATGTTCATAGATGAGTTGAGGGAGGGGGGGAGGGATTTTTTTATAGTCACCCCTAAATTATGAACTTCAAGTGGGATTTATCACCTTCATCTTGATCACTAGTACAGAGAAGTTTGGAGGGAAGACGGTAAACAGAGATTTCATGTTTAGTGGCACATCTTGGATTCGGACCTTTTATACAATACATTCACTTAAATACTAATTATATAAGAAATTAAACAAGAAAAAATAAGTAATAAAAAAACTTACTCTCAAAGAATTTACTTTTTACATTCTTACCTAACTGCCATCTTTGTATTGGATGCAAGGGGGGTCCATATAATGACATTCCAAATAATGATTGATTGATATTGGGTTCAGAAATTAACCATGTTGTAAACAATTGGAAGTATGATGTCAAGTTGCATAATGTGGATATTTGGATGTGAACAGTTGGTTACAAACAAACTTTATTTTAAAATGTTTGGGCATTTTAAAGTTTTAAAAAAGAGTTCATTGCTAAAACTGTCCGATGCAATTGCATACAATAATATTTTATTCTATGCAATTGCCAAATTTTTACACGAAAAATTAACAAAAATTAAATGATTCTAAGATGTGTGTACTGTACTATTCCTGATAAAGCGAGTAGGTCTCCTCCTGCCTTAAGTACAACAGCTTCTGGTTGTACTGGCAGATTGTACATAAGTAGATGCTTGTACATAGAAATAGATTTATAGAACCAATCATCGCTGCTCTCTAAAATATATATATAAATACAGGGTGTCCCATGAAACATAACATTCGCAAGACGACTTCAAGGTCGTCTTTGATTTTCGAAATACTTTATGTCTTGTCTATTGGGTCCAAAAACCGTTCTATGGGAAATTACCTCGTGGGAAACCTCTTATAATATGTATAATCGAAAAAAAAATCTGAAATTTTAATCCAAGAAACACAAACTCAAATAAAATGACCAAGACATCAGGTTATGATTTCCTTATATACGAATTTTGGACCAACCCCCCCTTCCTAACAATTTTGTACATGGATCTTATCTGTAAGATATAAATATAATTAGTCATGTGGGTGGTCGCATGCCCGGCCCCCATAACCTGTCCTTCGCCGCGGCGCTCGGCCCCCATAGCCTGTCCTAGCCGCGGCGCTCGGCCCCCCTAGCCTGTCCTAATCGCTGCTCTCGGCCCAGTAATTGTCTTATTCTAACCTAATCCTAAAATAATAGTAATAACTTAAAATTAATGGTCATGTACAAAATTGATAAGATAGGTGGGACCGGGGGAGGGGGGGGGTCCAAAAATCATAAACTAATCATTTGAGGGCAACTGCAAAAAAGTACAAATAATCTCCAAGTAGACATTCATGAACATTTAATAATTTTATAATTTCATGAGTCATTCGAACTGTGCATAAATTCACAACTAAAGATCATAATTAAAATTTAATGAATAAAATAAAACCTGTATCTATATCGCTGGGTGTCTCCAACCACGGACATGATATCATTTCTTCAATCATTTTTTTATTTCGTAATTTTTATGATTTCTTTGAGAAGGTCCACGCATGCGCAGTAATGAAAACTTTGACATTATAATACATGGCCAAGGATTCAAATATACGTTCTACGCAGTTTTGAGAATAAGTCGCCCTTTTATTGTAATGCTTGCATTTATTTCTTTTTAAAAATGACTTTTATGCTTAAATTTGATTTAAATTATTTAAAAATTTAATTTTGATTGTACGTAAATATAAATAAATTTACACAACTGCGTAGGTACAGCCTTAACAAGATATTGCCGTATCTAAATGGGAATTGACCAATGATTACGGTATTTTTACCATTTTATGCGCATTGATTGCTGAATTGAAAGAGTTATTACGATTTCTAGTGATTATTTTAATCAAAGTGAAGATTTTTTGTTTAATTTTGGTTATAAAGTAGAATAAAAGGATTCTCACCCATTGAAATTCAAGTTTGAATACATAATAATTTCTCTTTAAAATATATTATACAGACATGATCGATAGCTAATAAAAAAATCAATGGATACATTTTAGGTAGGATTATTTTTGGGCCTAGTACCGAGGCTAAAGGACAGGCTTGGAAGCCGAGCCTGTGGCCTAGCAATTTTAATTGGCTGATTTTTATGAATAAGATCAGCCATGTTAGTAATTACTTAAAAATAAGCAAATATGCCATTTACTTCATTTTTCAATTATTAATTACTCCTTTTTTATCAAAAAAAAAACATTTTCAGAGGTTTGCAAGTCTATCTGGCCATCCTGTCGTCAGGATTAGTCTTATCGGCCAGACTGACGATTTGCTGATCTCGCCGGGGTCTCTTGGACGATAATATGGCAGAGTGGCAGAAAACAGTGCCGTGCAGGTTGGTTTAGAAACAATCTGATAGCTATTGGGAGCATAAACAATTCAACTGTAAAAGAATGATTTTCTACCTCATTTGCCTTCTACTTTGATTATCATGGCTTGCGAACGTTGTATATTTTGATATGTTAATCAATTTCTAATAACAATTTAAAATTTAATTGAGAAATATTCTCATTAAGACATTTACACCCTCAAAGACAATTCTAACAAATCAGATTTCAATAAATAATTTTTTTATTAGCTCGTTAAAAATTTGTCTTTAAAATAAAATAACCAACCCTTGATTAAGTTATTCCATTGCACATTTTATGTTCAGGTACTTCAAGTTTGGATCATGTACCCGGGGGGAAGCCTGCCCCTACCTTCATGTACCAGAGTACACAGAGAATACTGAGTACAATCAAGAAGAGGGGTACATAGAGTACACAGACGAGAATCAGTATGGTACCGAAGACGTGATGTATGGTACCGAAGATGTTCAGTACGGTACTGAAGACGTGCAGTACAGTGCAGAGAATGTACAGTTCAGTCCCCAAGAAGACTATGCGACTAGTCTTACAATAGGAGTTGGAGCATTAGGAAAATAAACATTAAAATTTTAACTTAAAAATATATTTTTAGGCATTTTTAAAATACATAAAGGGTAACCCATAAAATAACAAGACATGCATGCGATCTTTTTTTTGATGCGAGCTTGATATTTATAAGCAAAAAGCCTAATTTGCTACAAAATAACAACAAATATATAAAACATGAGCCAAACTATTTAAAATTTTCTAGATTGAGTTTAGGTAATTTGGCAAAAATAACAATTATAAAAACTACCAAAAAAAAAACAAGCATGTATTGCAACACCAGAGAAAATTAATTCTATGAGAGGATAAATTATATTTTCAAAACAAAACATATTTTCTTCAGAATTAAAATTTTCTAGATCAAGTTTAGCTTATTTTACTCAAGAAAGGTACAAACAAAAATAAAAACGTGTATGCTAAACTGGAGAAATTGGTAAGATACGAGTTGGTGACGGAAATTTCCTCTAAGATGCGTTCTCCAGTTTTTTAGAAAATGAAAAGATTTTAGTTGATTTGTTATTGTTTGTTTGATTAGGATTAGATCCGTGTCAAGATCCCAATTGTCCAGAAGAGGAGAATGCTTTTTCTTCTCCACAGGTTAGGCACATCCCGCGGACCCCCCATAGTTTAGCCAGTGTTTTGGGAAATCATTCATGCAAAAGTGCATATTTTCTTGTAAAATCATATCTCACCACACACCCTGCTCCCGCCCGAAAATAATCTCATTTATTTCCTATATTGCAACAAGGTCAGGGGGTTTTTCTGGGGGGAAAAGGGATTTTAACGGAAAATGAATCAAATTTAGGGTAAAAAGAAATGAATCAGGAAAAGATTGAAACATCTTGCATCTTGATGTCCAATGTTTCATGGTTATCCTCAAATCTTCTAAAATCATTGCTTAACAATATATATATAGCATACACTACTGCATTGACGTTAATGTAATAGATTTGACAGTTAAATCTAATCAATTTTGCTTTGCCGCCTCCCCCCCCCCCCTTNGGGGGGGGGGGGGGGGGGGGGGGATTATGCAAAAGTGATCAGATTTATCCATCAAATCTACTACATAAAGTCAATGCAGGAGTGTGCTGGGGAAGGAGGGGGGGGGGGTAAGAAGAATTTCGTGTGTACATCGACCTCAACCTTATTAAAAGGCCATTATTTTAGTAAAAAAAAAACATTTGTTTAGGAGGTTGGTGGAGCCGGGGCCTTGTATCCTGTGTCCCCCACCTATATTCTCTATTCTCCAGTGTTTCATTCACCAAGTCACCCGGTCATTTCACCCGGGATATCTGTATTATCACCCGGACCTGTGGTTTTGTCACCCGGACCTGGTGTTCTGACACCAGGGCACTCTGCGCTCTCACCCTCTCATACTTTCATAGCTGATGATATTCAGTGCAGTCAGGTATACGCATATTTTTAATAAGAGTAGAACCATGGAGAGGGGTATAAACATATGTTCAATAAGAGTAGATCCAAGGAGAGGGGTATAAACATATGTTCAATAGGAGTAGAATCAAGGAGAGGGGTATAAACATATGTTCAATAAGAGTAGATCCCAGGAGAGGGGTATAAACATATGTTCAACATGGGTAGAACCAAGGAGAGGTGTAAAACATATGTTCAATAAGAGTAGAACCAAGGAGAGGGGTATAAGCATATGTTCAATAAGAGTAGAATCAAGGAGAGGGGTATAAACATATGTTCAATAAGAGTAGAACCAAGGAGAGGGGTTTATATATATATAATCAATTTATTATTTAATTTAAAAAAAAAGATAAAAATCCTCGTGCATATTTATATTTATATATTATATATAAACTAAGATGATGCTCTGATTATTGATTTATATTTAAATATATTTTTATACAAAAATTCAGTTCCTGTGTAAGAACTGTACGGAAACTTGAAACAAACTCTCTCTTTCTCTTCTTACACCTTCTTGATTTGTTCTGCATCCTTGAAAATAGAAAAAAAATCAATAGTTTAGAATTTATTTGCAAAAATATAAATCTACAAAATTATCTCTTTTTTCCAGATTTTCCCGCCAACACCGGACAGTTCCTTTAATAGTGCTTTAAGGAAATTATCATTTGTACCTCTTGATGCCGGATTTTCAGAAATTCAAGTTTTTAATTTAAACTCTTTTTTTGGGGGGGGGTCTTGTTTTTAAAGATTTCTTTGGTTTTTTTCCTTAATGAATATTTTTATCTTGTTTATGGGGTTTAACTTTAAGGTTCTTGTAACTCTAGTTTTAAAGAACTTATCTTTCACGTAATGGTGTTTAAAATGATAAATGCCTGAATAGTTCATCCTACCCCTCAACATCATCATATCTTCATCCATCTTGCTCTTCTCATCACTCATCCCATCCCTCTTTCACCCTCCTTTCTACGGCAACACCCATTTCTTCACCTTCAACTGTACTCAATCTTACCCAGCCGAAATCAGACACACCCCTGGCAGTTGAAACTGCAACAACCTCTGTGATAAATAGAGCCGACCCTAAGGCCCCTAGTCCCATCAGCATAAAGCCCCTGAACCCTGATCCTAAGGAGTTCATTCCCAGAGGGTCAGAAGTTTCTCAGACTACGCCCCTATTGACCAAATTAGACCCAAATCCCCCCGAGTTTACTCCCCTCACGACCAAATTGAACCCTGACCCCCCTGTGTTTGTGCCCCTGAAACGGCGGAGTGAGTCCTGGAAGGTTCCTGATAACTGGGCGGAGGCGGCGGAGTTCGTTCCTAAGGTAAACCACAATTTTGTAAAGGAACTGGAAACCCCCATCTTCCATGCTGCTCGTTAAATCTTTAACGGTAAAGAATTATTAAGATATCGTCATTTTCCTCTCTTGGGAAGTTTTGCATTACTAGACATATGTATTTTATTTTGATTGATATGATCGATTTATTGATTGATTGGTTGATTGATTGATTGATTGATTGACTTCACTTTGGTTACCTCCATTTTCTAAGAACAATCCATTTTGAAACTAGTTTCCTCCTTTTTGTAAACCCCTTCCCCCTTTTGAATCTTTTGCGGTCGTAGATATAGTCGTTTTTCTAGCTTAAATATTGAATTCCTTGATAAAGTTGCTCTTTATTATGGTTGGTTGATTGATTGATTAATATTTGTATTCAGGTTGAGACGAAGTCTCGAAGCTGGGCCCAGGTTGTAAACCCTAATCCTCAGGTCAGTTCTCTCAGTTGACCCATTACGCGCGGAATCTTTGTATATTTGTTGACCATTGCGTGCGTGCGCTCGGGTTGTGCAAGGAAGATACACCATGAATCAGGGATTCAGGAAACTCTTTGTTTGCAGAAAAGTTTGCTGCTATGGTGAATTTTTGAACAATTCAAGTGATATTCTGGCCTTGGATGTAATGCAAGGAAAGTTATTTCAAAAGGTACGCATCTTTTGTACTTCAATGTACTGTCACTGGGCGGTAATGTAAACACAAGACGGATGTCGAAGCCTGACATGGGGTCCATCTTTCACATAAAAAATCGATGAAATATTCTGGTCATAGGAAACTATTATCAAAATTATCAAAATTATCAAAATTTAATGCTTTAAACCTCCTCGGATACTAAACGAACACTAATGCATCTATTCTTGTTTACAAATTCCGCCCAAAGAGAACTGGTTTCCATATGTACACAGAGTATACACGACCGCAATTAACTTTCCTTGCATTACATTCTTGATTCTGGCTTACTTCTTATTTGTATATACCTCCCATTATTGCAGTACCTTTTTTTGGATTTGTGGTTCATGGTGTATCTTCCTGGAGAACAAGAGGTTATTAAGGAGTCTATATCTTCACGAATACCCCTCTCCCTGATAAAAATTTATTCTTAGCTGGTTACTTCTACACGGACGGAATGATATTAATTAAATGCGACTAAAAGTGTCCCTGTTAAAATTAGAACTTTAAAAAGTGTAAATATAAACAATTTTAAATTTTTTGAATATTATTTTGAAAGATTGAAGTTATCATAATTACAAGCCAAGTTTATCATTAGAAAGGCTAATTTGGCTGAACTCCTGATATGCAATATCTATTCTGTTTTAGGCTGAGAATTTGACTTTAAGTCAAAGTGAAAGCGAGCTCTGCCCTTATTTTAAGTCTGGAGAATGCAGGTAGGTTTGGAATTATATAATTGTGGGATTAAAGGGACTTAGACGTTATTTCAAGTGACACTGTTTTTAAAGGGCGACATGTCCGATAATTGATATCTTTGTTTTCTATCCGAAAATTTCCAACTTTCGATTTTCGGTTTCTTTAATTTACTTGCAGACTTATGCAGCAGAGATAATTTATTTCGGGATACTGAAGATAAACAAATATCTTTGTTATTGTTACACGGATAACATCTTAGTATTAGAGTGTGTAACTATTTAAATGAAAGGGTCAGTTGAAATTACGTTTTTAGTTCTTTCATATTTAGTCTACATTCGGTTTTAGATTCAATACTTTAACCTTTTCTCGTAATATTAAGTAAACAATCCCTTTAGATATGACAGTATGTGTGCTTATATACACGGAGATAGATGTGAATACTGTGGAATGAACTGCCTTCACCCTCATCAGCCAGAGCAAAGGAGGCTTCATATGCTGGTAATATTCATTTATTCATTTATTCATTTATTCATTTATTCATTTATTCATTTATTCATTTATTCATTTATTCATTTATTCATTTATTCATTTATTCATTTATTCATTTATTCATTTCATTTCATCCCTTCGTTCCTTCATTCCTTCATTCCTTCATCCCTTCATTCCTTCATTCCTTCATTCCTTCATTCCTTCATTGATATAGTTGCTCTTTATTTTGGTTGGTTGATTGATTGATTGATTGATTGGTTGCTTGGTTGCTGAAATGCTTTGTTGCTCAGTTGCTTGGTTGCTTAAATGCTTTGTTGCTCAGTTGCTTATTTGCTTAGTTCCTCAGTTGCTTAGTTGCTTAGTTGCTTAGTCATTTAGTCAATTATTCGTTTATTTATTTAACCATCCAATTGTTCATCTTTCCATTTATTCACTCACTCACGTATCCATCAGATTCATGGGATCCGTTCTTTTTCTTCTGGACAATCTTCCATTATTAATATTCCATGAAGTGTGTGATCCAAACAGGGCTCCCTCGCTTTTAGGCTTACATCTCAGTATTTAGAGGGAGTGACTTATCGACTTAGACTGATAGGGACTTTTTAAAATTGATTAATTAATTAGATAGATAGTCACTGGTGGCGGTCTTTTTCTGAGGGGGGGGGGGGTTCACGTTACATTTATTATGAAATCACCAGTTATAATGTAGGATTGTTTGGGTGAGCATGAACGAGACATGGAGCTGAGCTTTGCTGTAGCCAGGAGCCTGGATAAGACCTGCGGGATCTGTATGGAAACTGTCTTGGACAAGGAGAAAGGAGAAGCGAGGTTCACTTTAGTATTTTTTATTTTACCATACTTATTTAAAAAAAAAATTTAAATCTTTATTTATTTTACCTCTCAGAATGTACGTTTTTTCCTTTACATTTAAAGATATGCTGAACAAATGTTGTATTTCATTTTATCGATTCACACCTATACGTTCTCATCGTTCAAAAATAGAAAAAACTTTTCCCATTTTTTTTAACCTCTTTTTGATCTAGAAGTGACATAGTTCAGTTAAAAATAAAACCTTATTGGTCAACCTTGTCCGAAATATTTTTTTTTTAATAATATGTAGAATCTTTTGTGTTGTAAACCTCTTGATCAAGAATTTAAATCCTTTTCTATATCCCGTGGTGGTCACTGGTCACACCCTGCAGCAATAACTTCAATTGATAGATCGAGCATTTATCCTCAAATGTAAAAGTGTCCAAAATGGATATCGAGAACTAGTTTTGTAAGATTGACGATACTTCACAAGAAAGTTCCGACCAAATTTACCAAATTTTGTATTAGTATTTGTTCACTTTGAGTTAAAAATGTGAGCGTCCCTAAATTCATTAATTGATTAACTGATTGATTGATTGATTGATTAACTGATTGATTGATTAGGTTTGGTATTCTACCATCCTGTACCCACTGCTTCTGTCTTCCTTGTATAAGAAAATGGCGGCAAGCAAAACAGTTTGAACATAAAATAATCAGAGCTTGTCCAGAGTGTAGGTGAGATTGGGATGGGATGGGATGGGATGGGATGGGATGGGATGGGATTGGATGGGATGGGATGGGATAGATTGGGATGGGATGGGATGGGAAATGGATGGGATGGGATGGGAAATGGATGGGATGGGATGGGAAATGGATGGGATGGGAAGGGATGGGATGGCGTATTGATTGATTGATTGATATGATTTACTGACTGATTGATTGAGTGATTGGTTTATTTATTTATTTATTAAGGCAAACTTCAGATTTTATCTGTCCAAGTAGATTCTGGGTTGAGACTGTAGAAGAGAAGGATAAACTCCTCACAGATTACAAGGTAGAATAGGAGTTTGAATTTTCTTTCAAAATAATCATGTTCACGTTTAAATGATAATTTCCATTTGTTCATGTTAAAAAGGCACTTTTCTGTTTTTTTAATGATTTAGAAAACCTTGGTGTGAAGAAGTGTAAATATTACAACAAGGGGGTGGGGGAATGATTATTATTATTATTATTATAATTATTATTGTTATTGTTATTGTTATTGTTATTGTTATTGTTATTGTTATTTTTATTGTTATTGTTATTGTTATTGTTATTGTTATTGTTCTTGTTATTGTTATCGCTATCGCTATCGCTATCGCTATTGCTATTGCTATTGCTATTGCTATTGTTATTGTTATTGTCACTATTACACTGTCACTGTCATTATTTTTACAGTAAATATGAAAATTTAGAAAAACCTTGGTTTGAAGGAGTGTAAATATTTCAACAAGGGAGTGGGGGAGTGTCCCTTCGGAAACAAATGTTTTTATAAACATGAAGACAAGGACGGAAGGTGAGATTAATTATTAAAGGGGGGGGGGGGGACGAAACGGATTACTCTCTGGGAAATTTAATCAGTGTTTAAACAGAACTTAGCATTGTCATAGGAGGCTCAATTTTTGCATGCAAACTTAAAAGTTAAAATAATGCAAATTACATGCATTTTTGGTTTTAAACCGATCTGAGCAAAAGTGCGCGCGCTTTTTGTGAAAAAAAATACAACTAGCGCGTTGTTAGAATGCTCCTATGTTAATGTTGACCTCAGAAATGGAATCCTCGTGCCCAATTATATATTCATAGACATACAACATTTAAAATATGTGGGAAGATGACCCATAATGTAACTGCCGTGTGCAGGTCAAAATCCTCCAATATTATTTGAGCTCTGAAATGGAATCCTCGTGCCCAATTACCTATAAATCAACATACAAAATGTAAAATCTGTGTTAAGATGACCCAAAATATAATGGTTGGCTACTAGCGCGACGGTGAGAATGCTCTAATTTCTATTTTGACTTCGGAAATTAATTCCTTGTCCCAATTTTGCTATAGACTGATCTCATGGTACTTATTCAAGTGCAATTAATTAATTTAAGATCGATCTACTGTCGAAAAAGTTGTATTTTTTCACAAAAAGCACGCGCACTTTTGCTCAGATCAGTTCAAAACCAAAAAATTCATGCAAAAAATCAGCCTCCTACGAAAATGCTAAGTTATGTTTATACACTGTTTAAATTTCCCAGAGAGTAATACGTTTCGTGCCCCCCCCCCCCCCTTATTAAAAATGTTATTTTCAACATAATTGATTATTATGTTTATTTTTATTATTGTTTTTGTACAAATGCGGAGAAAGGTTAGATACAAATGTCATTTTTATTCTTGTATTATTACGTTAAATTCTATTGTTATTATAATTATTTACATTACTGTTCTTTATCTGCAAACTATTTGTTTGTTGTTTTTATTTGTGTTAATTGGTATTGTATTTTTTGGCCATTTTTTTTTTCTTTGATATTATCTTAGTTATTATATTATTGTTATTTTGTAGAGTGATAGATGTTGGACCTCCTAAGAAACCTGCACGCCGAACCAATGCTGAGGGAAATCTAAGCTTAGTTCAGCGTCTTCTGCTTTATGATTTCCTAGAGGTAACCCCTCACTCCCACAAATTTTTAAAGATCTGTTGAAAAAATTAAAAGACGTGGATGGGGGTAAAATATTTTTTCAAGAAAATACACACCCCCTGAAAAAGGTTATTAAGTGTAGTAGTTTTT
Organism: Eurytemora carolleeae; assembly: GCF_000591075.1. Lineage (NCBI taxonomy): Eukaryota > Metazoa > Arthropoda > Copepoda > Calanoida > Temoridae > Eurytemora > Eurytemora carolleeae. Next base: position 32,654 of record NW_019396402.1, read on the forward strand.
TTAGGGTAAAAATAATTAGTTACCAAAGCATACGTGTCAAAGGAATGTATAACAGTAAAACCTGTCCAGTTCGTTCATCAAATGCAGGGTTGTTCGTTAATAATGATATTAATGATTGCCATGAGCGGGGAAAAAAGCCTATTGCAGTAATGATGTGGCTCGCCTTCACTTTATCATTGCCGCAATACGGACTTATGTAAAATATTATTGTCTTTGAAAATTTTTGGATTCAGACTTTTCGTCTGCAATATTGTTGATCTTTTTGTTTTAAGGAACGGGACGGACAGCTGGTGTTTCCGGTCGACTTTGTCGAACTATTCGATCTCTACTCGGACTCAGACGACTGGAGCGACGGAGATGACGTTTAATGACGATACGCTAGCAGTGTTTCGACTGCGGAGAGTCCAGATAGAGTGCAGATAGATTGCAACATGAAATTTTGTTGAATTTAGTAATTACAATATTTTTATCTATTGTTGCATCACTCACATATAAATGTTTTGTCGTTTCTACTTTAATTAGACTGATACTATTCCTTGGTGCTATTTCTAAACTTGGGTTTGTTACCCCCCCCCCCCCCTCAGATCTTAATTCCCCCCACTAGGGGATTTTTATTGGATCAAATGATTAGAAATCAATGGCAAGTATTCTTTCTACAAATTTTGTCAGGCATACTCAAAACCTCAAAAATCATATTCCAAGGACTTTTATAGTTTTTCAAGCTTATTAATAGCAATTTTAGCAGCAAGGGAAATTTGTTTGCAAAAATTTCTCTCAAGTCAATTTCTCTTAAGCATGACCTAAGAATCCTCCATTTATTGAAATTTGCCTTTCCTGTTAATTTACCCGCATTTGCTTGTTTATTATGAACCGAGTTGATTAATTGATAGTTTGTTAGTTGGTTTAGACTGCAGTGCTTAGGATCCATTTAATTTTGATGCGGATCCGCACTTAAAAAAAAAATAATTTTCAAATTTTTTGTTTTATTTTTTTCGCTTATTTTTATCCTAAAACTTGATGAACCATTCAGAAATGAGGAAATTTTTACAATCTCTTTTTTTCAAAAGTCCAGAGTTGGGTTTTAGGAGTGAAAAAGTTTTTGGTTGATATTTTACCCTTTGGATCCGAATCCGTGGATCCGCATATTTTTTGCGGATCCGGGTCCGGATCCAGGAAGCCAAAATCTTGGGGATCCAACGGATCCGGATCCTAAGCACTGGTTTAGAGTTACCTTAAGTGTACTTACTATTATCGTATATATGATATTTATACATCACCTTCCAACTATTCGTAATTTTTTTCGTTGCCAAATGATAAATTTTAGTTTTCAAAGGTATTTATTAGACTTCAGCGCACATTTACCATTAACGTTGATTGTTGAACACTGTATTCCTATTCGATATCAAGGTTGTACATTTTTAATTAAACGTTTTACTAATTATTGAAAAGTTAAAAAATGAAAGTTGATTCCCGTTGTTACTAATTCAACTCAAGTTACACATATTATTGCATTAAAGGGATTTCAGACGTAATTTCAATTGATTTCGCGATTTATTTAGTGCCATGTTTGATTCACAACGGTACCCTTTATATCTTTGTCTAAAGGATGAATGTGAGTTCCTTGTTTTTTTCCAGAAAATTGATTATTTTCAATGATGTCTTCTCGATAATATATAGACTAGCGGATTTGAAATACAGAAATATTGACGGAAATTTGCCGATTTCATCAAGTCTTAATCATTGTTACTAGATATAGGTTAAAGACTACCAAAGTGAATTGGACCTGTCGTACTTTATATTATCGCTTACGTCTATGGCCAACTACATAATCTACAGAATGTTGCACGATATGTTCAAGAACGAAAACATTTTCACACAATTTAATTATTTTGTTAAAAAAAACCGTTTTGTGTATTTTCAACGATCCATCTTCATCTTTCCTCCAAAATTTTGTTGCGGGAAACCTTGTTTTAAAAAGTTTGAATTCTTGTAGTTTTAAATTAATTATCACCAACATCACACCTTTTTGTTTTCTAAACAATCTAATCAAACGATGTGAACTAGTAACCAGTTGACTGATTGTCGTCTTCGCTCTTTCTTATAATTTAAGGAACTAAACATTTAATTTCAAGTCACTCTCCCTTTTACTGAGTGGCATGTCCGATTCACAACATATAGTTAAGTATGCATTTCCGCATCAAAATTAAACTCTTCTTAATCCAGATCATTATCTTCCACAGTATTGATCAGTTAAAGATTATTAGGGTACCATTGTGAATCAGGCATGCCCCTTATTTAATTTCAATGACAGTCCCTTTAATACCCCTTTAAATGTTGTCATCTGTAATTGTAATGTAATATCTTTGTAACTAAAGGTAATTTGTCAGTTGTAACGGTTGTGATGCAACATTTTTTGCGGTAGTTAAGTTTAAAGAAAGATCAACGGCGACATTTATTCCACCCTCGCTAGAAGAATTCTGTTTCAAACTTGCTTTATAGTTTTTAACAATTTATAGTCAAATTACTAAACCCTATTTAAACTCACAATGTACATATTCTTGATTGTAAAGCTTTCAACAAATATGTTTTGAATGATTTGAATTTTGTTAAATCGAAATTAAATTTAGATTTTTAAGATTATTTTAATTAATTTTTGTGTTTGAAGATCTTTAGTATAATTCTCATAATTTTATTTAATTGTATGTTAAAGGTTTTGTTCGCGAAAATTTAATCTGCGTACTGTTCTGTTCTCTGTCTCTCCATTTACAGATTCACAACGGTACCTCTTTAAAGCTTGTATGATCAAGATTGGGTGAGATATTCATGATTTTAACTTTGAAAATTGGCCATTGTAAATGAAGGGTCACTTGAAACAACAACGACATTTCACTCATTTCGCAAACAATTCCTTTAGTTCACGGATTTTATGAAACTCTGTGATTAGCTTTGAACTGTAATCAATTCATTCACCTCCTCCTTCACACAGCATACTTAACTGTTTTAGGAAATAAAATCTGAGCTTTCTTTTTTCTCTTTTTGTTTACTATGTTTATTAAACTTTTTTCTTCTTTAATGATAAATAGAACATTTGCTAAAGTGCCCGGCGTTTCCTGTAGAATAAAGAAAAATTGAAGAAAAAAAAATAATAGAATTTTTTTTTAGCCTATGTTACCCCCCTGATACTAAAAAAATTCTGGTAGACATAAAAAGCATTTATATGGCCATGGCATTTTCACTAAACTTTTGAACAAGTCGTTTTAAAACCAGAGGTATACCTCTACTTCAAACATCGGCAAGTGTCAGAACATTGGTTTTGATGACTAAATTTATACTTTAGACTTAAATTTAAAATTCGGTGATGGTGATGGACCAAACCTCTGTAGAGTAAAAAAGTAGATGGTAGTTCCACATTTATTAAAAATATATTTCGGTCTGGGTTGAACCTTGTCAGTTCTTGAGATTGTTTCTGTCACAAAAACACTTTAGACTTAATTTAGACTTAAATTTAAAATTCGGTGATGGTGATGGACCAAACCTCTGTAGAGTAAAAAAGTAGATGGTAGTTCCACATTTATTGAAAATATATTTCGGTCTGGGTTGAACCTTGTCAGTTCTTGAGATTGTTTCTGTCACAAAGGTTAAAAACGAACACTTTAGACTTAATTTAGACTTAAATTGTGTTAGAATGGTAAAAATATTGGGGGAGAACCGGTGCTAGACAACATATTGTTTTCAGGACGGAATAGATATTAGCATAGATTTATAACAATACAGATAGAACACTTGATGTCGTCTTTTCAATATTAGGGGTTTTTAGTTCACAATAATCCTGAGGCAGAGGCCCAAAGAAGTTCCGGGCAGGCAGTGTTGAATTACATGAGATAGATATTGTTGTAAGTGTTTTTATGATCATTCCTAATTTCACGCTGTAATGAGCAGGAAAGGGTGCAGCCACTATTGTTGTCACCCCTTCTTAAAGTTGCATGATCCGAGCCGTTGCAACATGTATGTATCGGAGTTCAAAGTGCGTATTTTTAACAAAGAATGTCAGATCATGGTTAGAATCAATTATTTCTGTATATGGGAACTCTGTTGGGTGTCTACATAAACTAAAACTCCTTTTTTGTAAAATTTACAAACGAATGTAACAGATTCTTTAAGAATTGGTATTTGTGCTTTTATGAATAGTGAAAATGTATTTATATGTTTGTATTTTTTGTGAACACTGTGTATTTTGAAGTATAGGCTCAAGGTTAAAACTACGCCTTAAATCTAACGTTGAAATCTAGAAAAAATGATATCATCAGTTAAAACCAATCTTTGAGCAGCTCCGGAGTTCCAACCCAACTCTGTACCAACAAAAAGGTTCTAAAGGTTTATCTAAGCAGCTCCCTACAGAAGCAGCTTTCTACAGTTCTGCTCCAGACTGCTCCGTGTTCTGAAGACACCTCAATTCCAGCAGTTGAGAAGCTTCCTAAATCCCCCCACAGAAACTAACTACACAGTAATAACGCTCCCATATATTCCGTAACAAGTTTTTACCAATAAACATTTTCAAACCCCACCATGCATCATTTAATTAGACCTAAGGTTTAACAGTATATGCATTCAGTCGTCCCGTCTAGTCTGGACTACAGTACCCAGTGTAGAGTCGACCCATCACTGACTTAGTTCCCTCGTTGGAGTCTCTTAAGAGAATCTAATCAATCCTGAAGAACAACACCACAGTTCTTCCTCATCATTCTTCAGTTCCAGCCCTGAAATCAGACCATATTCCTTCCAGTTTAACCTCCTGACCTGAAAACTTCAGAATGGGATATCCTTAATCCCGTTCGGTTAATTAATCTGGAGATTAATAACAAGAGAACAAGCATTATTTAATCTTGAGATTAAAAAAAGAGTGGATCAAGCATTAATCCCGATATCCACCATTCAAAAGTTCCCAGCTCTGGTCTCATGTTTTCATCAGGGAAGATTCATCTAAACCATCACTGTACAGGACCCTACCAGTTCTCTCCCAGAAACCGAAGTTTTTCCTTGTTCAAATAGATCAAATTGTAATCATTCAACAACCTCCCCGACGTGGAAGACCTCCGTTGGCTCCGGCTCTGTTGACTCCAACCTCTCTAGAGAGCCAAGAGTAGGAATAAGCAAGTTCGATTCTCACCTCAGCAGTCTTTGTTGGAACCCTCGAAGAGAAGTTCGAAATAAGCATTAAGTTTACTAAGTAGGGTTTCCATTCGCAAAACTTTTGCGCAATTTTTGCGGAACGAAACCCAAAATTTTTCTTTCTTTGCGCATCAGTTTTGCACGAAAAAAAAAAATTTGCTCAATCATTCGCAAAAGTCATTTCGCGCAAAATTGCCCTATTCCGCTTTTGCGAAACTCAAGTTTTGCACAATTCCGCCACTAGAGTTTTGCGTAATTCCGCAATTTCGTAAAAATCAAACGGTTGGCGACAGTGTGTGTTTGTTAGAATTCAATTCTGGAAAAATCTTGTTTTGGAATGTCTTCCTAATGGTCACTTTTACATAATTGACCAATTATACAGTTAAGAAGAGTTCAAATCTCACAATTTTCTCGACAATTTTAGTTTTGGACATGCATATTTCTTAAAAGTGGATTCTTCAGGCATTCATGGTTACTTTCTTGCATTATTTTATATGAGATTAAAAAGATTTCAGAAATTTTATTTTAAAAAATTACGAAAATATAATTTCATACTTGATTAGGCAAAACTTTTAAGGGTCACTTGAAATTATTTATTAGGATTAAAATATTGCCAAGTTTCACACTCTCTAATTTCTATTTTATTAATTTTGGTCCCTTAATTTAACCTTTTGGTGACATGGAAACGTCTCAACATGTAAACGCCTCAACACGGAAATGCCTCAAAAAAACAGAATCATAAAACTAATTTAATGTTGTCTCCTCTAAACTTAAAATTAAAAAGACTATATTCTATCAATTTTCACAGCAATAGGCGCAGCTCTCGCCCTCCTAGCCTGCTCTAGCTGCAGCGCACGGCCCCATAGCCTGTCCTAGTCGCAGGGCTCAGCCCCCTAGCCCATCCTAGCCGCAACACTTGGCCCCCTCCGTAGCCTGCGGCGCAACCTTATATACCCTAAATTAATAGTAAAATAATTGTTAAAATATATTTTTATAATGAGAGAAGATGACATAAAATTAGTTTTATGAGTCCGTTTTTTGAGACATTTCTGTGTTGAGGCGTTTCCATGTCACCAAACTTTTTGTAACTTGAAGTAACCAATTGAGTGTAGTATAATCATTATCATACTCGTATGTTAATATTTTTTTTATGTATGGAATAAATCTTCAGTTGTTTTATTCTAAGCTTAGAATATCAATTTTTGACAATTTGCCTAAAGAGTTACATTTTGCATAAAACTTTCGGTTTTGCGCAAATTGCTCAAAAAAAATTGCGCAAAACTAAAGTTTTGTTTCATGCACAACTTTCGCAAAAAATATTTCCGGTTTTGCGCAAATAGCGCAAAAGATTTAGCCATTTCGTGGAAACCCTAGTTCTTGATGCGGGTTTGACATAAATTATTTATGATGTACAGGGTTGACTAAATCACCTAAAATTATTTCTTTTAGTCTATCTATATTTATAAAGGACGGGGCTTACCATGAACTTTTATATAAAGTCTTTAAAATATTCTCTTTTGTATTACTATATGCTAACGGAATTTTTTATATTCCAGATTGAATTTGCTGAATAAATTTGTTTTCTGTCATCAATCTGTGTATTATGAGTAGACAAGGCAAGAATTGGATTACGGTCTGCTCAGGATCGAGGAACCAAACTAGGTAGTTGAACAGTAGAGCAGTTGGGGTGATCGCTTTATAAATGCAGAGAACAAGTTTAGACAAAAAGGAACAAATACAGAAATCAAGTCCAGACAAAAAGAACCAATACAGAGAATAAGTCAATACAGATGTTTATGTCATTGATATATAATATTGTCAACCATTGACAATATGTCAATTTGTAAAGTTGTCTTTAACTTAGGTAGACATCAAACCAAACAATTTTAACCCCCCCCCCCTTCTTTGTTCTCTCAAAAGTTGAACAAAGAATAATTTTTATATAAAGAATTAGTGACTTTCGTTAATAATCAATTGTCATCTTATTTCAGAAGTTTAGAACGTCTTAGTACTGTTCAACCATTATTACCATCTAATCACACAGAAATAGATCGTAAGAATTTTTTCATTATGAACATTAATTTTTACCATTTGTACACATAATCAATATATGTAATTTTTCAGGAAATAAAGAGAATTATTTGTTATTGATTTTTGAGACGGGGGTTCATTCTATTGTGAGTTTGCTGTTCCAATTGAGAAATATTGTTAGGAAATATATCTCCTTCAACGACTGATTTCAGCGGACTTATTATCTATCATCTTGAGAATCTCGGTTTCTAGCCGTTAACATTTCGATCTACCACAAGACGAAGCTTCAAGAAAACCTCAAGATGAATCCAACCACTCCTCTTAACGAGGATACTATTAATGACCTACCTCCTGAAACCCCTCATCAGGAGGATCAAAGATGTACCAGAAACACGCCATGCCATCTACAAGAATGCATGATTTGCCCCACAGCTAAAAACGATCCTGCTGGGAATCCTGTATTTTATGGAGTAAGACTCATGGAAATTCTAGCTGTGTCCTTGCCAAATAACTGGTTCTGGTGCCCAGGAACCCTCAACCCAGCTGACCTACTCACTAGATCTGGGACTAGCTGCCCACAAATCAGCTCCAGATTCTGGTTGAACGGCAGTTTCTTACCTCAAAAAAGATCCACTTGGCCCCTTATCCTCAGCTTTTTTATCACAATGGTCAACCTCGCGAGGTTAATCCCAGTCAACCCATCTCAGGACTTGATTGTCAGCCTCCTGCAACACTTTCAGAGCCTCTCCAAAGTCATCCAATCCCTGAATTTCATCCACAAAGCTTGTAGATCTTGGAGAAACAATCCCAACCCTACTACCACCTGGAGCTCAATTAAATTAGCATCTATCATCTTGAGAATCTTGTTTTCTAGCTGTTAAAAAATATGTAGTGATATGTATAGTATGAAGATAGATAGATATCAAATGCACGTGTTCTATCAAGGTTAACTGCCTGTGTTGTTTCCATGCACAATCTAGGCTTTTGTGCGTACTTTAACTCAGCTAAGGTAGTTTACAATCTTGTTATACTTTCCCTTGCCATGCTTTATACTGGAAGTTCAATTTTTCAAGTTCACCGCAAGATGTAGTTTCTTTTCTTTTAAACTTTTTTTCCGTCTACAATTGATCAAGAATATGATCTTTCTTGAAATATAGTAAAATGTTGATTACAAGCGGTTATACGGGGGGTACAGTATACATAAGGTCTGTGACCATAATCAGCTTTATTCAGATCATTTCTGGAGGTATACCTGTAAATACAAATGGTGATTAGTTGTTAATGGATGAAGTTCTCAGGATTTGACGAACACTCATATTAAGACGGATTTTCTTGAAGGTTTAAAGTAAAATTCTACTTTAATCTCATGATATCATTATTACTTATATTGAAGTCATTTAAGGGGTAGGCGATTATAAATAAATAAAGACAACTTTCGATTTCAATGTTAATATCAAGTTGTTAAACAAAGACACAAACATAGAAGTCAAGACTTTTAATTAGAAAAAAGCTTGTTAACTTAATCAAAACTTAAACAAAAATTTGCCTACCATTGTATAATTTTCAGGATAGAAAAATTCCATTGGAAGGAGGGTTGTGTAAACTAATTTTCTTATTTTTAGACAGAAAATTAACACTATACTATTGGAAATTATAAAGCATTTTTTATTTGTATATTCTTAATAAAACCTTAGATTTCAAAAATAAACGGGTTTGTGAAGCATAAAATGGGGATTTTATATATATATATGGGAATTATATTTTTCTTCAATTTTAGATGTTTCTTAAAAATGTTAAACTTCTCTTTAAAAAAGTGAGGGGGGGAAGCTCTTTTAAAAATGACATACAGTTTTTCAAAACAGGAATGTTTTTGTATTAAAAACTTCCGACGTTTTGCCCCTCCCCCTAGGATCGCTCCTTGGGGTGGGCAAAATATTTTTTTTTCGTCCCCACTAGATTTATTTTTGTATACGCCCTTTTATGGTTTAAAGGTTAAATTTGTCGCTGGTAGATTAAAAAATGTTTACAAAATGTAATCCGTGTCTATTATTGATCTTTTCGAATTGTGAGGCCGAATTTTAAAGTGCGTCGCTGAACCGCCAAAAACCGGTTCCAATTGAGTGCCGGCTTAAATCTCGAATTATATGTAAATATCTTGGAATTTATTCAGGGTGTCCCAATAAACATGGGAATTCAGTGAAGAATTCGATATTATCTTTTTAAATAATTCTTTGATTTATTATAGTGAAAGCTGTAATATGTAGGCGGAGTGGGATTCCTGTCGTGCCTTAAAATTCCAAAACAATACGTATTTACCCAGGGTAAATACATAAAACTTGCTTTTTGCGCATGTGTATAAAATGACGTCAACAAATATGTGCTGGGTTTAAAAGACGTCATTGCTTATTGGACTGAAAATAAAATGAAAAAATAAAAATTAAATTTTTATAAAAGCTAAAAGAAATAATAAGAAAAAAACCATTTTTTTAAATCATGATTTTCTTGTTTTTATCACAGATCAAAAAATTTCAGACATCAATTTTGTTAAAGAATTAATGTATAGACATAGAGAAAAATTCCCTGCTTAAAAACTCAATTTTTTTCAAAGTGATATCATTTTGTTATATTTTATCTTAAGTATATTTTATCGCTTTTCTAAACTATGCAATCATCTTTTATTCATTTTCTGGTCTCTGTTAGCGCAAATTCTACCCGAGCCCGTTTTCTCCATAGATAGTGGTCGTGTATTTCACGTACTTTGGGGGAGGATATGTTGGCCGCTAGATGTCTCATGCTAAATTCTTATCTGATCTGTAGCCAGTGTGAGCTCAACAGCTCGGAATAGGGATAGTTCCATTGATGTAGCCCCTTCAGTTCTCATACAAACCCGGAGATAAGCTCGGATTGCAAGTAGTCCGGCCTATAAACAAGACAACGTTTTAGCTCTTTTGTTTATTATAGCTATAGGTTTGACAAAAATGGGACGGATAACAAGTCATCTCATCTATATCGTTTAGGAAGATACGGCCATTAAAAAATGCCAACCAGAGAATATGCTTTGAATGCATGTTTGGGCGCATTGAGAACCCAAGCTGCGTTGAATCGGGAATTATATTTTCTTTTCTAAATTTGAATTCAAGCCAATAGGCGTGTCGGCTTGACATGAGGAAATGACTGAAGGAAATTTGAATTGGCCTGGACTATAACCGAAACAGAGTCATGGTTTCCAGGAATCCAAAGACTGAAGATTAACTGGTATGAGGCGAATGAAAGGCAGAGAGCTCCGGCTTTCCATGATTCATTATAATACTATAGTATCATTTTTGTTTGTTAATTTTTTCCTTTTAAATACATTTTTCCTGTACTAAGTAGGTTTACTCAAATCAGTTTTATAGGCTTTAGATTTCCTTTATTTCATACCATCTTTATATGGTAACATGGTGACATGCTTCAAATTTCGAGTACGCCGTTTAAAAAGTCAAACGTGCCTAACTGATGTGTTAAAGTTTAATAGTTCGGAATTTTATAATTTATTTTACCAAGGATCCATGGCGGTTCCAGCCATGCGTATCATGTTTTGCTGTTTCATCCCACAAAATTTCAATAAATGGAAAAATTCTTTTCTAAAATACTGTTTATCTTGAACTACATTAAAAGAGGCCGTAAAATTAAGAATGCATTCATCAATTTAAAAAGTCCACATGAAAATAACGTGACACGGACTCCATGAGGAGTAGCACGTGACTTCACGTGGTTTTTAACGCGTGTAATCGATGCATGGCACTAGGAAAACTCTCTTTCTCTTACTTCTCTCTATACACCACTCTTTAATATCATCTGAGTACTGAGAAATTGTAGATATAGTACTGTGTCCCAATAAACATGGGAATTCAGTGACGAATTCGATATTGTCTTTATAAATAATTCTTTGATTAAGTATAGTGATACCTAGACTGAGAAAGCTATAATCTGTAAGAGTTCACAATGTTCACAATTTGTTTGTTAATGTTTTGACTGCTTACGGTCGTACTCAGTAAAACAAGAAAATTGCTGTATACAAACAGAGTTAACCTGTCCCTCGACTTCACTGTTCATCTTGCGGAGACATTATGAACACATCTTTACAGTCTTTTACCCTTTTCTTGAAATAAACTCTAGCAGACATAATAATATTATGGCTTTTGAAATTAGGTATTACAATGCTAATTCAATACAAAGACGATATCCAATTCGTCACTGAATTCCCATGTTTTTTGGGACACCCTGTAGATTCGTGTTCAACTGATGCTCTCGTAGGTTCATGTTGCTTTTAAATGTTTGGAGATAAATACTGGGATCAGCTACGCAGAAATAGATTTTTTAATAACTTTCCGAAAAAACATGTGGACATTTGACACATTCTTTTCTAGGACGTGGGGCTATTAGAATATATATAAGATGGAAGGGGCTTCACTGCAGTGGCGTAAATAAGGTGTGTTATTGGGGTTATTTACCCCCCTTAAACAAAAAT
>NW_019396402.1:44396-45854 GCF_000591075.1 Eurytemora carolleeae
CTAGAAACCTGGGGGTAATCAAAGTTTGAAATATCTAAGGCTCCAAAGATATAGTGATCAGAAAATCAGATTTTGTGGCAAAGACTCAATTCCTTATTAATAATTTAAATAATTTAAAAATAATTTAAATGTGCAGATACTTCAGATATTTCAGATTTTAAGTCTAAATGATTCTAAATTCTAAAGTAATAGTGAATGTCATTACAATTAGATGTTTTTCTTATAGAAAAAAGGGTACGGGCAATGAAAAATACATTTTTACTTCTAAATAATGTCATTTCCATATTAGATTTATTTAAGATCTTAACATACTACATTGACGAGAAGAAAATTTTAGAAATTGGAAGTAAGAATATAAACAAAGACAATTTAGTAGCTATTCTATAGGTTTTAAAAAGTAACATACTTTTTCTCTTTGAGTAAAACTATTATTTTTTATCTTACTTAAAATAAATTCAGTTTTTTTTCAGATCTTTGTAGTTAATGTAAAATGAATGACTATAATGAAGAATATAAAACAAGTTGAAAAATATGAAATGAAGCCTTTATTTAAAGGAGTTTGTGAATGCCAGAAATGAATGGAAAATGCAAATCAAACCCAACTAAAACCAATAATTTGATATACATCATGATATTTTTCTAGGGGGGGGGGGGGGAAAAAAAAATTCTAGGGAAGGGGGTCGCTGTGCGCGCCGAGTTTAAAAATTTTACCCCCCCCCCCTACAGAATCCTTATTTACGCCCCTGGGCTTCAGTCATTTTTGCCCCTACATTATATGAGCATAGGTTGGTTATATATAATTTATTCAATACGTTTTACAAATTAAACCATTTACTGAACCAAAAATAGGATTCGAAATCTTAAGGTACTGGAAACTGTGCAGCATACTATTTAGTTTTTTTAATCATCTCTTTAAAGGACCCGTTCACTAATTTGGGTATTATTTCATGGTAACTAATTATCCTATTAGCTATTCATTGGAAATAGTCTTACTTTTAAAAGATATATAGGAGCGGAGAAAAAACCGATTTATCGCTTAGAATTCCAGCGGAAAGCTATAATATACCTTTGCATAGTTACTATTAAAACGGTTTTCCAGAAACAACAGCCCAATAAAATCTTAAATTATTATATTTCAAAGACATCATGTGTCAGCTATTATAAAAAAAAATATAAAAACTTTTGATTTTAAAATTAGTAAGAAATTAACGTTTTTCATGTTTCAATATGATTTAAGAAACCAACACTTTTATACAAAGACGACTTTCTCTCTCAGACAAACCGGTTCCTAGATTCCAATTCTTCTTAAATAATTAAATGTATTTTCAGGATCGAAATAAATGGAATCAATTTATTATCGACTGATGGGTCTGACAGTGGATAAGAAGGACATTTAGTGATTAGTTTACAGTTTACAGTTTACAGTTTACAGTTTACAGTTTACAGTTTACAGTTTAC
>NW_019396402.1:46342-145140 GCF_000591075.1 Eurytemora carolleeae
TGTAAAACCTGTGGTTGGTGTAATCTGAAGATAACTTGTTAATCCTACAAATATTAAATCTACAGATTGTCCCCCCCCCTTTAGCTTTCTTACCAGCTGTATCCGGTACATGTGTAGTGACACATTAACTGTACAGTACTCTTGTGTACATTACTATCTTAGTGTACGCAAGTAGTTTGATCAGTATGGAGCTAACCATCACTGGAGATGGGTTAAATATCCCAGAGAGACCCGTGTCGAGAGTCCAAAGTCCAGAGTCCCGAGTCCAGTGTCCAGAGTCCAGATGACAGTAGTACAAAGAGTCTACACCAAGTCCCGAGTCCAGAGGCGTGAGTCCAGTGTCGAGTGTCTAGAGGCGAGAGTCCAGAGTCCGATATCCAGAGATGAGATTTGTATCCATCCTCAATTAAACCAAGAGATAGTGCAGTAAAAGTACGTTTCTTATTAACTTATTTATACATTTATCTTTCAATCTTAGTAACTATATTCTCTGTAACATAAACTAATTTTAGATATTTTTAGATTGAAACCATTGAAATACATATTTAATATTGTCTTTCATGCTTACAATTTGCTGTCTTATATTCTCTTTAAATAGGCTGTAAATCGCCTTAAATAGATTTTACAACAGTTTACAGTTTACAGTTTACAGTTTACAGTTTACAGTTTACAGTTTACAGTTTACAGTTTCAATTGTACTCCTACTTTTTTTCAAAACAGAAACTTTTAAAAGTAATAATTATTTTCTGGACCTTTTTTTCATCTCATAGAATTTAAGTTGAGTTTTTCATTTTCAAAAATGTCTTGTACCATCTCTAGTTTAAATACTAATTATTACTAACATAACAGTATAATAGAATGTCGAGTTTTTAGAGACAATGGTTTTTTTTCTGCTAGTTTTGTTTGAAGGAGTGGTAAAGCATAGTACATGAAAGGTAATTGGACTGTATGTGTACCTTTAAAATAACTATACTTATGCCTGATATCCAAGAAGCCAAATGTTTTGAATTTACAGTTTCTGCCCCCCCCCCCATAGGAGCTCTTTGGGGGTGGGCAAAATATTTTTTTGCGCTTCGCGCTAATTTTGCCTCCCCCCCAGAGTTATTTCTGTATACGCCCTTTTATGGTATTTAGGCCAACTCACTTTCCCTTCAAGTAATAATAATAAAAGGTTAATTTTGTCGCCGGTAGATTATAGTTAAGTATCTTTACAAAATGTATTCCTGTCTATTATTGCACTTTTCGAATTGTGAGGCGGAATTCAAAGAATTTTAAAGCCCGTCTCTGAACCGCCAAAAACCGGTTCCAATTGAGTGCCGGCTTAAATCTCGAATTATATATATCTCGAAGTATTTATATCATAAAGATTGTTTAGCTCCGTTGTCCCGGCACCACTGGAAGAGTACGCTTGGAATGCTCGGTATTTTTTATGGGGCCTCACATTATTCTGGCTAAGGTTATTGAGGCTTAGATTTCAATTTTTTTTAAATCCACGAAAAAACGATAACAGAGCAACAATTAAAAGTTAAAGATGGGCGCAATAAACAATTTACAATAAAACCATTCAAATAAACTAACTAAATAATCTGGAAAGTACAATGTAAACCGTTGTCGACAATACTCAAAATTAATTGGAATGATATATTTGTTACGAAAAAGTTAATTACTTAAATTGCACGTAGAGATTTGAATTCTGTATAAATTGAAGCTTTACAGAGACGTGGAAAAATATTCCATAGATGATTTTTCAAAAGAAAAATTTTAGTCTTTTGCTAAAAATCTTTATTCTAATAATTTTTTGCCCTGGATTAATTTTGACTGTATATAGATTTCTTTAAAAGTGGGTCAATTCAAAAATTTACTTATCCAGGTTCTTCTAGTCTGAATCAGCTGTATATTGTCAGCTGATGGTTTTTAAGCATTGTTAATGTTAACAGATGTTTTAGGATTTTAATATTTTCTTTAATTAGTCAGACAATTGTTGTTTAATACAGTCGAAATTCTTTAAACAAAAACGTTACAATGAATATATATTTTTTTGTTATTGTTATAACTATAAAACCTTGATGGCTTAAACCTGTTATCCAAATTCAAGTGACCTTATCTACAAAGATGGCAATGGTCTATTCACTTTTCACTATTCACTTTTCACGATTCACTATTCACTATTCACTATTCACTATTCACTATTCACTTTTCACTGTTCACTATTCACATAAAAGCGTTGTCTAATCAAATATGAATTATATATCAATGTTTATAATTTTAAAAACTGAATATTTTTATTTGTGGATTCTCTTCAATTATGGCTTGTGAAGAAAATCTATATGATTTATCAGAATGAAACACTTTTAAAGGGAGTGACCGGCAATGTATGGTAGTTGAACTGAGAATGCAGTATTATTGATAATTTTTTAGAAATCATTTGAGACCTATGAGACGTTTTTATGGTGCATATTTGTTCAGCAAGAGCCCAAATTCAATCTTTAAAATATTCATAAATTGTTCCTTTTTGAGGGATGATTTTGAGAATCGGTTTTTAAAAAATTCTTCAATAACGAAGACGAAAAATGTAATAAAAATTCTACAGTAATTTAGGCACTGGTTGAGAAAATTTTAAATTTCGGTGATATGGAGATAGATCAAACCTCTGTAGAGTAAAAAAGGAAATTTTAGTTCCACATATATTTCGGTCTGGGTTCGAGTTGATCCTTGTCAGTTCTTGAGATTATATCTGTCATGAAGATTCAAATTGAGAAAATAGAAATTAACTATTATCATCGAAAATAAGTAATCTTATTAAGTTATTGGTTTTTGAAATGTTTAATTGTTCACAAACATTTTCTGTAGATTTGCTGAAATTTTTATTGAAAAGACAATATTTGAAGAATTTAAAGAAATCTGAGAACAAATAATAATAAGAATAAGAAGTTCAATATGATAATGAAAAAGAAATAATTGATTCTGTAAACATTGCTTTATAGAAAAATTTCAATTGAGAAATTTGTTCCTAAACATCTAATTAGTTTATTGTGTAGTTTACGGAGACACATGACAAAAATACTGCACTGCAATTGTCACATGTCTCCGTCTGTATCATGTGACAAGTATACTTCACAGCCATTGGTGGGAGTTCTGGTCACGTGATACGGATATATAAATAATCCTTTATATAATTATGAATAATAATTATTAATTAAATCTATTAAAAATGAAAAATTATTAAATTCAAATAATAATAGGCTCCTCTGGGATATCATCGTTTTCAGATTGGTTGCGTATTTGCTGAATATGATCTATTTAAACCTACATTTTTATACAACATTTGGTATATACCGAATTTTTGTATAAATTTGACTCAGTTTTGTATCAATTACTCAAGACAGGAACATAGGAATATCAATAGAACTCTTATGGGTCTCGATCAATTGAGGTTTCAGCCTATACCCCCTTTCATTTTTCCTTTACAGTCCCTTTAAGTGAGCATTTTTTTCTTTAAACTGGCATTTTATTCTTTTTAATCAATCATACTGTGTACTTTAAATATGCAGTGAAGATTAACATCTTTTAACTATTAATATTATTATTTTTAAAGTATCCGTCAAAATGTCCGAATACAAAGAACTAAAAATATTTGGCGCATTTCCTTTTATTTTAAAATTTTATTCAGAAAAAAATTAAAATGAACACAGGATAACATGCTTGTGATAATACTGCATGTCGTCTTCCAAATAACAATTGTTTTTTCATTTAATCTCAAGAGGGATGATCCATACTTTGAGGTGATTTATAATCTTCAGTTTTATTTCAGAAATTGTATTTTTTGTTTAATTTATCGTGATTATTATTTCATCATATTATTCCTACCATGGGACCAATACAACTGTAGAAAAGGAAGACGACCGTTAGACTCAAATTTTAATTTTGAATGGTAAACATAAAACGCCGCAATTGTGCAGTTTATCTTAACTATTCAAAGATTCGATTCAGTTAGAAGGTTAATTTACAAGGTACTGGTAAACTAGTTTTATTTTATTTATTGATGTCGAGCATTTTATACTTTGCTTGTCTGGGTGTCTGTCTGTTTGTTTGTATCCAATAAACGTTAAAACGACTATACAAATCGGGTCCAAATTTTGTGAAGGTTTATGGATGCTCAAAAATATAAAAAATTGTGTCAAAAAGTCTTCGATTTTTGAAAAATATTATTATCTAATCTGCGAACTTTTTTTACAAAGAGAAGATGCTCACAGTAGAGTTGCACAATCAAAAGCTAAAAAAAGAAGAAGGGCGAGAAGCGCCCTAAAAGCCAAGTTAGATATAGAAAGGTGGACTACATCTCAAAACATTTAATGATAAATCAATCTGAAATATAAATCTACTTTTGGGCTTGGGACCGTCTACAGATGGTTTGAAGGGGTAGGTCAAGAGATGGTTTGAAGGGGTAGGTCAAGAAATGAGGAAAATCCCACTAAAAATAATTTTTTATTCATAATCGTCTTTCTAGAAAAAAAGAGTTTTAAATAATCCACAACTTTTTATTAAAACGTCATGATCTACAATTTACTTTTTTATCGGGAATCCTAATTTTGACAGTTGGACAAAGGAATTGAGTTTTTGTCACAAATTCTGATTTTCTAATCCCTATACCTTTTTAACCTGATGGTGTAAAGAGAGTGGGATTGTAAAATCAGAGATTGTTGCTAAGACTCAAATTGATTCTGTATATTTTCTAGGGGTTCCAACGCAAGTGGATTTTTTGAATGGTGGGCTCTGTAATTTCCTTGAAATTTTGCGCGATTCCATCCAATATGAGAACAGTTGTGAGCAATTCCTCACAGTTGCGTGCAATTCCACGCAACTGAATTCGATTGGACATCCGTAATCCGTCTGTTGTAAATTCATACTAGGTGTCTGCACTAAACATTGCAGTTGAGAAACAAATAAATTGCGGCGTCTTTGATCTTTGATAGCTTTTTAAAGACAACAACTTTTCAGTAGTCACATCACATTATGGAAATATAAGATTAAAACTTGATTGTTTTCCCTTTATTGATAGCTTTACACAGGTCAAACACTATCTTTAATACGTCTTTTAACTGTAATGTTCATTTAGACACCCTGTTTAATAAAAAAATGAACATAATGGTTTATATTTGATTGTGACACCCTGTAAAATAAAGATGAAAATAATGATATGTAATTGATTGTGCCACCCTGTATAATAAAAATGGAAATAATGGTTTATAATTGATTATGCCACCCTGTATAATAAAGATGGAAATAATGGTTTATAATTGATTGTGCCACCCTGTATAATAAAGATGGAAATAATGGTTTATAATTGATTATGCCACCCTGTATAATAAAGATGAAACTAATGGTTGATAATTGATTGTGCCACCCTGTATAATAAAGATGAAACTAATGGTTGATAATTGATGAATTTAATAGTTTATATTTAAGATGTATGAATCTGCTCCACTTGTTCAATTCCCAGCTCGGCATAATGGTAAGCAATGCATACCAGCAATGACCAGAAAAAATGCACCCAAATAATAAAATTTGTCCCAACAATGATAACTAGAAAACCCTAAAATAGAAAGACGATTTTATAGCAATACTTAAAAAATCACTAATTTAGTGAAATGGGTCTTTTTACACTGAACAATAGTCAAGAAAATTAGGGTGCTTCGATACTTCTTCTCTTCCACAAATTAACGAATTGAATCTTTGTCACAAACCCAAATTTTCGAATCGCTATATCTTGAACATATTGCGTGTAAACCATCGCCAAATCTAAATTTGAGACAAATTGTTCAAGGAGTTCCGGAGCTATGATCATACATACAAACAAACAAACAGAGATTATTACCCATCTTACATGCGCGATAATCTGTTTAGGAGGCCCTGTAGATGAGCACTTTATTGCTCCAGAGGAGGTAAGAATAGAATTTTTTAACAAATTTATTTTCTTAGCGATCAATTTTTTTTTATGTTTGTTTACCATTAATTCTAAAGTCTTACTGATACATTCCAATAATTTCTAGTAATCCCAACAAAATCCAATTAAAAATTTTAAATCATTGCAATTTTTTTAAACAATTATATAATAATTAGAAAATTCCATTTTTGTGTTTAAGGTTGTAAATAAGATTCCTGTCGTTGATATTCTTTACCAAGGTAAAAATTTTAAATAAAAAAAAATTTTATAAATTCTAAAAATATTTTTTTAGATGAGAATAAAACTGGTGTGATGAAATCGAGGAAAGAAACTTGAAATCATTCTTTTTAAAAGAAATCTTTTATTTATAATTAGGCTTTTAAGGCTAGTTTTATTATTTTAATTGCGAACATTTTCTCTTTTTATAAATATTGTAAAGCAAAACCAAACAAACAATTTCGCAGATTTTATAAAAAAAATGTCGTGGATTTTCAACATTTTCAAAAATTGAATTTTTGAAAATTCAATCATCTATAAACCTTCCCTGGGTTTACGTGAGGTCCCACAAAAAATTGAGATCGTTTCAGTCGTTTTGAAGTTTGTTGCATACTAACAAACATGCAAAATGTATATGTAGAAGAGGCTGTATTTTTAAGATACCTGCCAATCTCTGTTAAGTGAGTGGTATGTCAGAATCACAACGGTACCTTAATCGACGTTTTCTATCTTAAAAAGTATTACTCTCCTTAGTAAATCTATACATTCCCCTCTTTATCAATACTCTTCGTTTGAAAATTCCTATCTTTAAAACTTAACAAAAAGATAAATTTAATAACTACAGACCAATTAGTATTCTACCAGCGCTAAGTAAACCTTTGAAAAAATAGCTGCGACTCAAATGTTTAAATATCTTAAAAGTTTGAGCTAAAATGTTAGGATTTCATTCACTCTTGATCAAGCAAAGATATATTATAAAGGCTACCATTGTGAGACAGACATACCACTTTCTTTTTTAAATGGGGGGGGTGACCTGAATTTACGAAGTTGGTTAAAAATTACAAGTTTCTTATTAGCCAAGAGAGCCAAAAGAAGATCAAGCTAAAAATAAAACCACCAAAGAAGCTAAAACCTAAAACTAAAAAAGTCATAAATCGCTTAAATTCTGTTGCAGTGTCGAGCAAAAAAAAATCTACAAAAAGGAAAAAATCTGATTTTTAATGTTTATTGATAAATATATTTTCAAAAATTGTGCATCATAAAATAATTCATTTTTAAACATACTTTGAGCGATGCGTTGGTTTTAGAGTAACAATCATAAAACATTTAAAGAAGGCAATAGTAATAAAATAGTAATAAAATCAAAAATTGTTTTCTCACTCTCTAAACTTATTAAATGCAGCAAGCTTGTAATCCTGTTCTGTGCATTTTATATAAATAACAAGCGGGGGCGAAATGCTTTTTAAAATGATGGAAAATTATTTAAAGTTTCCAGCGAAATGGGGAAATCGAGTTTTATTTTCGCATTTCGTTTGTAGAAAAAAGCGAAAGTTTTCTCTTTTTAGCGAAAAAATATTCGCGAAAAAAGAGAAATTTCGCATCGTTTGAGCTTCCTTTTACAAATTTCATTTTCGCGAAGAAATGTGAAATTTCGCGGAAAGGTTTGCGAAATAAGAAAGCAAATTTTTTGCGAAATATTGCATTTTTTCGCGAAAGTTTTTGTTCGCTGGAAACCCTACTCTCATAGCAGAGTTTTCAGCTAGATTTGAAAATTAAGTTTTACTAAAAAGATCTGACATATGTTTACTAGCTACGCATTTTCTAGAAATGGAACGCCAGATATTTTATAGCTGTATATTATTTATTATATTATATATTGCACAAGAAACTGTGAAACATTTTGTGAGATGCGTCTTAAAATAATGACTTACTTGGTGTCATTAAGTATTAATTTTCTAGTAATTGCGTTTCTAACAGATATGCTTTCAGCAATCATATCTGCATTTCGAAATTTTTGCTCGATAAAATTAATATAAAATTGATTATTATTAAACGTTTGTCAGGGTTGCCAATTTTTAAGTACGAAGTTTAAAATTCTTAATTATAAAGTTCATAAAAAGTTGAATGATAATTTGAAAAAAAATTCCGTCCTCTTGCTTAATACTTAATTTTTCTTTAAAATGTCAGTTTATTAATTAGGGGATTTGATGTCCTTTAAGCGGAAAAGCTAATTGAGAACTACTTGTTACTAAACAGAAAACGTTCTGTCTCTGCTTTACTTTACAATGTTGTAATGGATGTAATGGATGCATGCACTGTACTGAACTAAACAATAAAATATACTGAACAATTTACTGTACTGCACTTTAAATATACTTTTATATACTATCTGTGCAATACTGTTTTATACTGTACTGAGATGTACTATACTGTACATAACTAAATGTATTTACTGTGTACACTTTACTATAATTTACTGTACTGTACTGTACTGTACTTTGCTGTACTGTACTCTATTGCACTTTACTATACTGTACTGTAACTTTACTATACTGTACAGTATTGTACTGTGCTGTACTGTACTGAGCTGTACTGTACTGTATTGTAATTTGCTGTACTGTTCTGTACTGTACTGTCCTATACTGTACTGCACTGGACTGTACTGTACTGTAATGTATTATACTGTACTGTACTGAAATTTACTGTACTGTACTGTTCTGTAATGTATTGTACTGTACTGGACTGTACTGTAATGTACTTTACAGTACTGTAATGCACTTTACAGTACTGTAATGTACTTTACAGTACTGTAATGTACTTTACAGTACTGTAATGTACTTTACAGTACTGTAATGTAATTTACAGTACTGTACTATTCTGCACTGCACTGCACTGTACTGTATTTTAATGTACTTTACTCTACTGTATTGCACTGTACTGTATTGTACTGTACTGGACTGTACTTTACTGTACTTTTTAATGTTCTGTGCTAGACTGTACTGTACTGGACTGTACTGTACTGGACTGTACTGTACTGGACTGTAATGTACTGAACTGTACTGTACTGGACTGTACTGTACTGAACTATATTGTACTGTACTGGACTGTACTGTACTTTAATGTACTTTACTGTACTGTACTGTACTGTACTGTACTGTACTGTACTTTTTAATGTACTGTACTGGATTTTACTGTACTGGACTGTACTGTACTGGACTGTACTGCACTGTACTGGACTGTACTGTGCTGGACTGTACTGTATTGGACTGTACTGTACTGGACTGTACTGTACTGCACTGTACTGGACTGAACTGTACTGTACTTTAATGTACTGTACTGTACTGTACTTTACTGTACTGTACTGTAATGTACTGTAATGTACTGTACTGTACTGTACTGTACTGTACTTTTAATGTACTGTACTGGTTGTACTGTACTGGACTGTACTGTACTAGACTGTACCGTACTGTACTGTACTGTACTTTAATGTACTGTACTGTACTGTACTGTACTATATGTGCTCTAAAAAGTTCTGGATGTATCAGTATGTGTGCTTAATTTTAATTTTAAACAGCATTTTCTTCTTTTGTTTGATTTTCAACTTCGTTCAGCATTTCCGTGATCATTGGCAGATTCTTAAACAAAAGGAATATATTATTATAAAAATGTTTAATAATCAGAGTGATGTGACTTCTGAACTTTTGAATGAGAATGAGCTAAGCTTAAAAAGACTGCTACGGAGTTTCAAGTGACCCTAACTTTTAGAGTGGCATATAATTCACAACGATACCCTTTAAGCGTGCTGTAACAATGAGAATGCTTCTAAATTGGTATTTTCTTAAATGATCAATGTTTGTATAACGAAACCAGAATTAAAAATAATGCGAGAGAAAACTAAAGAAAATGAATCAACGATCAGATAAAGATTGAAAAGGTACTGTTGTGAATTAGGCGTTCAAGTCTATAAACCCAAGTCACTTGAAATTGCGTAACCAGAAATTTCAGGAAGATAAAATGAAAATTTGAAAAAAAATCTCCGAAAATTTTTTTTAAGTCGTTTAAACGAAAAAAAAGTTTCCCCTTTATCCCAAGAAAGTGATGTGCCCTATATAACTTGAATTAAATTTAAAAACGTGCAAGTGAAGAAAAAAGTGTTAAATATAAATCTACGCATAGTAGATTGCAATTAAATAAAATTTTATTTAAAAGCCTTATTTAAAAAAAGTGATTAGTGATGAAAATTCAAAGTGAAAAAGTGAACTTGTTTTATACATTACTAGAAATTACCTACTTTTACTTTTTCACTTTTTTAGTGATTCATTGCTACCATTTGTGTCATATGTGTACCAAACCTATTATTAATGTGATGCTTAAAATTAACAAAAAAAAAAAGATTTTATCTGAAAAATTTTAAAACTTTTAAACTAATCGTACATTTTTTAACTATTATTAATATACATTTAAAGGGAGTGACCTGCAATGTATGTAATTGAACTGAGAATGTATTGTGGAGAAATATTTTAGAGTTCATTTGCAAAATATATAAAACGTTTTAATGATGTATAATTACTGAGTTTCAAAGTCATCCATTTGGGTGGTTGCGTTTTGAGGAGAATCGATATTTTGAAAAATTATTAAATAACGACGACAAAAAAATGTTACACAAATTCTACAGTAAACTAATTAGTTGTTTAGGAATAGGTTGAGAAAATAAAAATTACATCTTGTCATCGAAAATAAGTATTCTTATTCAAGTATTAGCTTCTGTAATCTTTCGTGATTTTCTGGAATTTTTATTGAAAAGACGACATTTGAAGAATTTGTAGAAATCTGCGAACAAATTCGTAAAGACTAAGAAATTCAATATAATGATGTAAAAGTAATAATTGATTCTAACATTGATAAGTATTGACAAATTTCTATTGAGAAATATGTTCCTTAACATTTAACTAGTTTACTGTAGATTTTTGACACATTTTTTGCTGTCGTATAATTTAATGATTTAAAAAAATCGATTCTCGAAAACGTAACCACCCACATGGATGATTTTGAACGTCGACTCATTAATTATACAATAAACACCATTAAAACGTTTTGTATGTCTCAAATGAATCCTAAGAAATTTCTCCACAATACTATATTCTCAGTTCAACTACCATACAATGCCGGTCCCATTAGGCGTTTATCTATTTCAAAATGGTTTCCAAACTTGAATTATTTGAGAATAATCGGCCTTTAACATGAAACATTATTTTCTGATTCATACTTATAAAAGACCTTAATCCCTTTAGAATCCTAAATTGGCGACCTATATCTTTGAAGGGCCAATTCGCCTACTTAAATATATACATACAACTTAAATTCTTGGAATAATTAGGGCAACTAAGCCAATCTTTTCGATATATGTGTTACAGTGTTAAGTGAAATGAATTTCTCATTTCAAAATTCCCATGACTTGTCTGACTCCATAAGCCAGAACTTTTGTATTTTGAATTTCGGAATTAAAAATGTATCTCCATCTACGAATATCGAGACAAAGCATTCAAAATATTCAACACAAAACTTCCTCTATAAATTTTTGATAAAGACGACATTATAAAAATTCTTCCGATGTATTCATATTAATGACTTTAACTGTATAAAATTAAGAATCCCTGTGACGCCACCATTTAACTATAAATTTACTAATTTAATTTTCTTCCGGAGCACTCCCCGTCCTCTAACCATGTCAGGGTTTTAACATAAGAATGGCATAAATAATACCTTCATAAAATTGGATGAGGGTCAGGTTTAGTGCGCACTAGTTCAATGATTCCTTCCTTCTTTGAAAAATATATAAAGCCGCCCCTGGATCTATTCTGATGCCATCATGCCACTCTGATGTAAGATTGGCTGAGTTTTGCTCTTAATTCCAAAAATTTTGAAAGTATTTAAAAAAAGTAAACAATCCGTTTCAGGATTTCTATTTATAATTTGGTGGATTTTCTCCCTCACCTTGTCTGACGGTGGCTCGGGCTTGCTTTCCTCTGATCTCCAGCAGAATGCGTAGAACATATATCCGAATGTGATCGCCACGTAGATAAAGATTATCAGAGAGAACAACGAGTCTAAAATGCATCTCTATATAATTATAATTAAGCCCTTTGCTCATATTTGTATCTTTGTACATACAGGTGTTAACATAAATTCGAAATGTAAGAAAGACGATTTCACCGACTCAAATGCCGATGTTAATTCTCTAGATGTGTGTGTACACAGGATCCATTTCCGCCATGAAGCATACCACACATGTAACCTTCGCTCCTCACCTCTCTACACCTCCCGGTATTCAGTTAGCTATAAACACTCAAGACATTCACAACTCCATCTCAACCCTGGCTCCTTCATGATGATGATGCAGATACTCAGCGCAACGCACCTGTTGATCTGCCCCACCAACATGAAGCTCTACATCACCCCCCATGACTCCTTCAGGCTGATGATGCAGATCCTGAACTAACAGCAGGCGTGCTTATACCTCTGATCTCCCTATTAACTTCTTGAGAAGCTTACTTAGGAAACTTGTGCACGGCTCTGACCGAAGTTTCCGCTATCTAATATCCATCATTAATTCCTTTGTTAATTTCTAAATCAACCAATTTTAACTCCGCTTTAAATGCAAATATTTCAAAACTCTCGTTTTTTAAATAAATGTTAGAAATATCCATTTAGATCTCTTTTATTTTATTATAGTGACTTTTAAAGTCAACAACAGGATGTACCACGAAACATTACAATAGCAAGACGATTTGAAAGTCGTCTTTGAATTCTAATTTATTTGTGTTTTTCGTTGGTCAACCCACTTTGACATAAATAAACAATATCCGCAAAATTCTCCTGGTCCTGGAATTTACAAAATGTGGTCTGTTTTTTTTGTGTTGTCAATATTACTGGAGATAATATGAAAGCTCAAAAAAGGCAAACTACATTTTGGAAATGTTATGACTGGGGGTATTTTGTGCCTTTCAACTATAGAATGTTAATTCCAAAATTTGTTATATGACTTAAAGACATAAAGTATTTCAAAGATCAAAGACGACCTTCAAGACGCCTTGCTATTGTCATGTTTCATGGGACACCCTTTATGATAACTATAGCTGGCCAAACGGCTGGTCCGAATTGGCTGAAAATCCTTTGATTTTTTAGTGGACAAATTTCGTTTTAAGTTGTATGTAAAACAAATAACAAATATTATGAAATATCAACAATAAACGAATGCGTCGATCAAATAATCGATGACTATAGGTTTTAATGTCTTAATGTCTGAATGATTTCTTCGAAATTAGATTGATTTGTTTACGATCCGAGTCGTATATTGCAACTTTCTGAACTTGCATGGACGCTACTTTTTCATTTTAAAACGTTTTTAACAATTTTCTCCTTATAAACGCAGCAGATAGAAGTAAGATTAGTGGCAATCATAAGCGAATATTTTTTGCCCTAAGCCCATACCCCCTTTCATTTTTTGCGCACACTCCCTTTAAGGGACATCACTAGACACGCTAGAGAAGTAATCCAACTATCTTCAAATACATTTATTATTTTTTTTTTTGCACAAAAACTGATTTTCAAATTTCTAGATCTTTGCAACCTAATGTCGTAGACCATAGGTATTTCAAACTTTTAATTTTGTGAGATCGAACAATTTAAGCTTAAAATACCAAAGGTTCAAACCATCCGGTTGCAAAGATATGGGGACTAGAAAATTTAAGTTAGTTGCATAAACTTAATTCTTTTTCGACCTGAAACTATTGGATGGGGTCCCTCGACATATCCGTTAAAAGGTTTAACATCAGGAGGCTCAGTGTGCTCACTGTGGCTGCTGGAGTTCTACAAATAAATTGGAATTTAAAAGTGATAAAGTTTGAAGAATACAAGCATAATATTATTCTGAAGACCATTTTTTTTTTAACAAATTGAGAATTTCCTTCACTTTATACTCTGTTGGCTACTACTTGTCTACTACTTGTCTACTACTTGTCTACTACTTGGTTACTACTTGTCTACTAGCAAAATGGACATCCGACTATAGATTATAGGTAATAAATAATGATATCCTTTTTCCTCAAATATTAACCATTTTCAAGATTTATTTTCTGATTTTTTTACCTGAATTTCTCTTTTCTCCCTTGGAAATCCCTCATGTAGATCATTATTGCCCTCGACCAGGAGGGCGGAGGGGACAAATCCACATTTAATCTCATACACACATTCCTAAATAAGAAAAGAATTAGGATTTGAATTTCAGTCGTACAGGACGAGAATGTATAAAGACGACCGGAAACTCTTAAAATGGGACGATCCTTTGGTTAAAATATGTAAAGAAACAAGTTTACAGTTGCAGGGAATCATGAATATAAGAAAACAGCAGGTGAAAATTCCGTAGAATCCTCTCTGAAGTCTCATTCTTTCTGGGTAACCTTGTAAAAACTCATGAGCTAAACAAATACTAAAGTTTGGTTCCCTCTGTCTAGGGTCCTACTGACAGCAATTCAGAATTTGCTTCTGGCTTGCGTGAAATTGCCGTAATTGTTGCAAAAAAAGAATTGTACATAATCTTGCGCATTAGAATTTTTACAAAAAAAAACCGTTTCTTTCCTAATTTCATTTGCATGTCGATTTGTGTGTGCAATTTTAATCCGTTTTGATTTGTACATGAAATGTAAACTCTTTTTGCGTGCAAATTTGGAAATATATGGAAGGATCAGGTTACTTAATTGATCATAGTATTTGCAAAATAAAAAAATAAAAAATTTTCTGCCATGTTCCAAAAGTCCTATGAACAAAATCAAATTTTTTAATACCTTTATCTTTAAAACCTGATGGTGTAAACTTTTAATCTTTCGAACTTAAATCAGAAAATATAATCTGAAATATCTAAGGTGTACGACATTGAGTTGCAAAGATATAGGGATAAAAGATAGATTTTTGATAAAGGCGAGTGACAATAGGATGTACAAATATGATATCTTTTCTATATAAGAGAAACTGAGCTCATAAAAGAATAATTTTATAAATTACATATTTAATAAATTGAGTTTATTACTAACCAGTGCAGTAGCCACAAATAGGCCTAAAACATGTTTTAACATTTTTCAGGTTTTCAGCTTCGACTTTAAGTTCAGCTATAATTTTCCTTTCTCAGTCACATTTATTCAACTAAAATTGTAAACATTGTTTGAAAAAAGAATTCTAGTTTTTAACAATGAATATATTTACAAATATAGATATATTTGTTATTTTCTATGCCAACCGTTCACAAGCAGTAGCTTCGAGACTAGTAGACCCAACCCACTAGTGGAATGGAGGCCGTGAGGGGGGNGACGACTTATATTTCTACTGCATAATTTAACCTGACTTGAGCAGTGGTTTTAAACGGGGAGGGGGGGCTGCGAGACTCTACCCCTCCCCCAACACGGTCATTAAACATATAGAATTTAGCCTCTGCAGATGAATTGTACCTCTTTAAATGAACCGACTCCATTGAACTTTTGTTATTTCCGATTGAGTAATTTATTTAGCTATTTTCTAGTTCTACGAAAAAAAAAAGTAGAAACCCAAGTCTCTCTTTATCATCCTTTCTCCTGAAAGGATGATTAAGAGACAGAACCTTTCGAGAGTTTGAAAACACTGGTCGGCGTCGGTATCAATACAATGAAGACGACTTTTTTATATTTAAGTTTTGATTTCTACCAAGCTTCTCAAGTTTACAAGTAAACAAAGAGCTGTTAATGGAATTTCATAATTGAAAATGAAAATTGGCAAAATTAAAATATATAAAATATAAAAAAGTAGTAGTTTCTTAAGAATTTTATGCGCATTGCTATACATGTATCTTTAATCTGTATTTATATTTGCTTGTGATATTTAGAATTTCTGTTTTTCTTTCTATTTACAAATAAAAATGGTTTGTAGTTAAGCACAATTAAAAACTAAAATTGGTACAAGAAAGGCGGGTTCGCAGCTATTGTGTATTTGTATAGCTGTAGATTCATGGTTCAACTATATGAAGGACACGTGAAAAGTTGAAATATTCCAATTGTAAACTTGGAAAATTTGCGATAAATGAAATATTCCAATTGTAAACTTGGAAAATTTGCGATAAATGAAATATTCCAATAGTAAACTTGGAAAATTTGCGATAAATGAAATATTCCAATAGTAAACTTGGAAAATTTGCGATAAATGAAATATTCCAATTGTAAACTTGGAAAAGTTGCGATAAATGAAATATTCCAATAGTAAACTTGGAAAAGTTGCGATAAATGAAATATTCCAATAGTTAACTTGGAAAAGTTGCAATAAATGAAATATTCCAATAGTAAACTTGGAAAAGTTGCAATAAATGAAATATTCCAATTCTAAACTTGGAAAAGTTGCAATAAATGAAATATTCCAATTCTAAACTTGGAAAAGTTGCGATGAATGAAATATTTTCAATCCTCATTTTCTACACACAATAAAAGTGATTAATTTAAGGATATTTTTATTCTCTTTTTATTTGAAAATGGAAACCCTGTTTTGAAAGAAAAACATTTAATTATTCCTGATTTTTAATTTTTTATAATGATGATGACATCTTTAAGCGTGGTTGTTATCAACTAATAATAAGTCTTTAATGACGACCTGAAAGTCTCTCTCGACTCTCTATATATATAAATATATATGACAAATTCAAATATTTTCTTATCCCTATATCTTTACAACCTGATGGTGTAAAGCTTTGATATTTCAAATTTAGATTACTTTATCCTTTAGAATTTTATATCAAAGATAAAGAAACTCAGAGTTTTGGTAAAAATTCAATTCTTGATTTTATACGAAACTAAAAGTTAGTTTTTATCTGTAGAGAGCCATTAATAAACAGAAAGACCTAAATCAGTCGTCTCTATAGTTTCATTCGTTGTGGGTACCTCTGTACCTCTATACCCTCCCTACTCTAGGATGAGCTTTTTAATGCCTCAGGTCATTGTACTGTGGCACACTGAGCAGTTTAGAGTATATATATATTGACAATACTTCTAAGTATAGAACGGAAGGACCGTGGGTGGTGCATAGTTTTACTGCCTGAATAGTAGACCCTAGCGCCTGAAAACCAGCCTAGGTAGAGGAACTACAGGCGGCAGTGCAACAAATAATTTTGAAATTAGTTGAAATTTTGTGTCTTCAGCAGTGAGAACTGTAAGTGTAATTTCAAGAGATCCTTCATATTGTTGAAAACTGATTATTTTCAATTAATATGTTTATCTTCAGCAGTGATCTGTTTATTTCTACTACCACAGTGATTTAAAGGTTTCAATCTACTAAACAAAAATCTATGAGAATGTTGACAATTACTTATACTTAATAGCTATAGCTATAAAGCTTTTAAGTTCTGAAATCATGTCTGTGGCGAAAAAAAACAAGTCTAAGTGAAATAGTAGAACTAAAGTCCAAGGCATTGTGACACTCCAAAGCCTACTCAGTCATGTATGGATCTATATAATGAAGAAAACATATATAAGAATAATTCACAATTAAACACCGTTCAACTTAGAATCACAACAATATCTTTTATCTGCATCAATTTTTAGATATGTTTAACTATGGCATTTTCCTCTATGTATTGATTTGATCCTAAACTATCAATTTAAATACATCTACGCAACGCGCAAATTTTGTAAACTCTCATCAGATATATAATTTTCTATAGTTAATATATAAACAAGTATCAAAATAAAATGGTATTTGCATAGTGTACATTGCATGCATTCAGAATGATATTGACTATTCTCATATAGCATGTAGCATATTTGTTGCACGTTTGTTTTTTCATATTGACATATTCACTCATTTC
Organism: Eurytemora carolleeae; assembly: GCF_000591075.1. Classification (NCBI taxonomy): domain Eukaryota; kingdom Metazoa; phylum Arthropoda; class Copepoda; order Calanoida; family Temoridae; genus Eurytemora; species Eurytemora carolleeae. The sequence continues at coordinate 64,159 of NW_019396402.1, forward strand.
ATGAAATAAATGGAAAGGTTTTAGCCAAAATTTGGGATAAAAAATCATTGAAAAATTTTAAATTATTTAAAGGGACTGTCAGCTTGACCCACCATGCAAAAACAGCAATGTCAGATTTACAATGGTACCCATAAAAGTTTCATGTTTTTCTTTATTTACTTTTTGCTACACTTTACATCTCCTTAACCATAGATATATTTCAAATCAAATTGTCCATTTGATCTGACAGGATTCAAAATTTGAAACATCAAAGGTTTACCACTTCAGATTGCAAAGATAAAAGTATTAGAAAGTTATGGTGAATGCAATCTATTGATTGTAATGAAGAGTTTTAGAATTAAATTTTAATTATATTTATTATAATTACATATTTAATTATCTTTTAATTATATATTATATAATTAGATTTATTATTAAATATATATTTGTTTTTAATCCAAATGTTACTTACAAGTTACAACATAATTTGATTAAAATCAAATAAAAGATTTAATTTAAAAAAAAAGGTTTTCATAAATCGTAAACTTTCAGAGTTTAACTCCAAAAATGTGGTTGACACTTCCTTTGTTGTGGGTTTATCTAAACCTTCACCTAGGAGTATGCAAAGAGCTAGCAACCTATCAGGTAACATCTATATATATATACTTTGCATGTCTTTTTGTCTGTCTGTTTGTCCGTTTGTATCCAATAACTGTCAAAACGGCTGAACCGATCGGGCCCAAATTTTGTGTGGGACCTAACATGACCCCAGGGAAGGTTTATGGATGATCGAATTTTCAAAAATTTGCCTCTTACAAAATTCGATATTTAAAAATTTTGAAAATCCACGTTTTATTTAAGATCCGCGAAATTTTTTGTTTGTTTTAGTTTTACAATGTATTCAAAGTGAAATAGAAGATGTGCGCGAAACGCCCGGAAAGCCTAGTTCTTGAAAAAAAATCTTGAAAAAAATCGAAAATTCTAAGAAAATTTCAATAGGTACTGTTTAGGGAGAAATTATTTTATTAAACCCTCAAGACTGATTCACAACGGTATCTATTAGATTTTATGTGAGCAAAAACTCGTGTATTTTTTCTTAAATATTCTGTAAATTACAATATTTGTCTCTTTCAAGTCACTTTCATAAAGAAACCACAATAATTAATGTTAAGTGAGAAAAACGTTGATATTTGTAAAAGTTTCTGTTGACAAAGAATTAAAGGGTACGTACGTATTAAAGGGTACGTACGTATTAAAGGGTACGTACGTATTAAAGGGTACGTACGTATTAAAGGGTACGTTGTTCATCTTTTTCGTTAACATTTTCCTCTTAAGGCAACAAGTACTTCCAACCATCTGTTTTGGTTGTAAAAGGCGTATTTTTGTGAAGACACAGTTCGGTGCATTGCACTTAATGTGCCTTAGTTTTTCACTTATTTTTCTTCTGGAGTAATCTTCAAATCAAGAAAGTCAAGACGGGCAACTCTTTTTTAATTCATCATTGAGCACATTTCTCAAATATGTCAAAAACCACTTTTAAACCCAGTAGAATCTAGACAACGGTGAGATGAGTGTCAGCGTCCTTCTTGCTTCAAATTAAGAAAAATAACTAAATTAAGAAATATTTAATGATTATTTGTATCTAAAATATTCAAGGCCGGATAGGGAAGAACAACAATCACACATTACTTAAAATCAATGGCGACATTTGATAATAAAAAAAAATTACAAAGTCGACAATTATTCTCCTGTTTTCTGATTACCACTGTATTATGTATTATAGTTGGAGAAACTAGACCCTCTAGATATTCTCTTGTTCTTTGTTTACCACTGTATTATATATTATAGATGGAGAAACTAGACCCTCGAGATATTCTCCTGTATTCTGTTTACCGCTGTATTATCTAGATATTCTCCTGTATTCTGTTTACCACTGTATTATATATTATAGTTGGAGAAACTAGACATTCTAGATATTCTCCTGTATTCTGTTTACCACTGTATTATATATTATAGTTGGAGAAACTAGACCCTCTAGATATTCTCCTGTATTCTGTTTACCACTGTATTATATATTATAGTTGGAGAAACTAGACCCCCTAGATATTCTCCTGTATTCTGTTTACCACTGTATTCTATATTATAGTTGGAGAAACTAGACCCCCTAGATATTCTCCTGTATTCTGTTTACCGCTGTACTATGTATTATAGTTGGAGAAACTAGACCCCCTAGATATTCTCCTGTATTCTGTTTACCGCTGTATTATGTATTATAGTTGGAGAAACTAGACCCTCTAGATATTCTCCTGTATTCTGTTTACCACTGTATTATATATTATAGTTGGAGAAACTAGACCCTCTAGATATTCTCCTGTTTTCTGTTTACCACTGTATTATGTATTATAGTTGGAGAAACTAGACCCCCTAGATATTCATGAGATTCCACCAACTAGGGATAAAAAACCTTTAGCTGTATCTGCTTCCATTAATATCAGGTTAAAGTTTATTCAAAAATATAATTTTTTCTCCGACCGATCGTGCAATTTTTCCATTTTCAGCAATATCTATTTTCGCGCAAAACTGTGCAATCTGTTAGCGAAGAACATTGTCATTATTCTTCATTCTTCCAGGCGGGGCATAATGTCAAATTATTGCGCATTCGGAGATTCCAGGCGGGATATAATGACAAATTATTGTGTACTCAGAGATTCCAGGCGGGATATAATGACAAATTATTGTGTATTCAGAGATTCCAGGCGGGGTATAATGACAAATTTTGTGTATTCGGAGATTCCAGGCGGGGTATAATGAAATATTATCAAGTATTTGAAGATTCCAGGCGGGGTTTAATGAAATATTACCAAATATTCGAAGATTCCAGGCGGGGTTTAATGAAATATTATCAAATATTCGAAGATTCCAGGCGGGATATAATGAAATATTATCAAATATTCGAAGATTCCAGGCGGGATATAATGAAATATTATCAAATATTCGAAGATTCCAGGCGGGAAATAATGAAATATTATCAAATATTCGAAGATTCCAGGCGGGAAATAATGAAATATTATCAAATATTCGAAGATTCCAGGCCGGGTTTCATGAAATATAATTTTAGAAATATTCTTGATGTTGAGGAGGTCAAGATGTTGGTCTCGCTGGAAACTACTTTAAGGTACAGGGTGTCCCTGACAGTAATAACTTGAAGGTCGTCTTTGGTATTTGAAATTCAACGGTGTAAAGGGTGCCACTGTCATCATTGTAAATTGGGTATCGGGGGTATCTTGAAATATGGGTGATAGTCCCCTTTAAAAGATATCTTTTTAGGCTTTTGTGGCGAGATCCCCGTATAGTACCGAAGGTAAATATTTATCGTATTTTATTCTAAATCATAAATAGTTGATTTATTTAATCATCATCTATAAATAAAATCGCAAAAATCTGAAACGTGAAACCTGTGTCAAAATTATTTGCTTGATCAGTTTGGTTTTAATACATTTTGCAAAATTTTTACTTTGAGATGTTTAAAAGAATATTGATAAATCGTTTTGAAAAAAAAGTTTTGATTTAGGTTAACATCTCTCTATCATCTAACATCTCTCTATCATCTAACATCTCTCTATCATCTAACATCTCTCTATCATCTAACATCTCTCTATGTCAGAGGAAAATATTTTTTTAAATGATAAAAGCCAACTTAGTGCGAATATCATTTTCAATGTGATATAACTCAAACTTTTTTGTTGAGCATTTATACAGCTAAAAAGGTCGGCCTTGAGTGTTTAAAAAAAGACTGAAAAACAATACCTATCCAATTTCCAATATCCATATCCTAGGTAGTAGGTATGGCCTATCCACAGGGCCGCGAAGTATGCAATTTTATTAATTGCAGGGAGTTTGTTTAGTCCCTTTTCTTGCATTCATGGTTCTTGTAGGCTAAACTTCTCTTCTTTCTTTGCTTATTCAATTTGTAAACCATCAAAATACTTAATTAGATGCAGAAACCAAAAATCAAGAATCACATCGCCATATTTTTTAAGTTATGTGTCGTCTTTACAGTCTTATGCTTTGTGTGTAACCCTGTATATGAGGAATATTTGGAAGAAAAACCTTTGTGATTTACGTTAATAATAATAATTTTGATAAGATTTAGTAAAAAAAAGAAAAAAACAATTTAGTCTTTGTCACAAAGTTTATCTAAATATATATATATATTCCATGCATTCTAAGATTGCAAGGTTTCTTTATTGATCATAATATTTGCAAAATTTACAAAAAAAAATTAATTTTCTTCTATGTTCCAAAAGTCCTATGGAATTTAGTCTTTGATACAAACTCAAATTTGTTAATAACTTCTTTTTAACCTGATGGTGTAAACCTTTGATTTTTCAAACTTAGATTTGTTTATCTTTGATTTAATGTTGGAAATATCTAATGTACACGATATTGGGATGAAAAAATATAGTCTCATTCTCCTTCTTTGCGGATAATTCTGTATTTTAGTTTTATTCAGGAAATCCAATCTTAAGTAAACAATAAAAGTTAATTTGTTAAATAAATAATTGTTTGTATTTCAGGCCCAATACCTGACCAGCCGGGATACAAATGGAAACTATACAAATCTAAATCCATCTCTTGCCTCCAGTATTTGGATTCCAGATATATTTGTAGGTAAGTTTAAAGAGACTGTCAACATAAATGGGTATGTTTAAAGGGACTGTCAACATAATTAGGTATGTTTAAAGGGACTGTCAACATAATTAGGTATGATTAAAGGAACTGTCAACATAATTAGGTATGTTTAAAGGGACTGTCAACATAATTGGTAAGCTTAAAGGGACTGTCAACATAATTGGGTAAGTTTAAAGGGACCTTCAATATAATTGGGTTAGTTTAAAAGGACCTTCCATGCTTAATCATGTGACATAAATGGATAAAGAAGTCGTCTCTGTGAGTCTGTGTGTTTAAATGTTTGAATGTCCGATCATAATTCAGAAACCCATTGACGGATTCGCATCATGATTAGTAAACTCGGTAGAACCACGAGATTCGCATCATGATTAGTAAACTCGGTAGAACCACGAGATTCGCATCATGATTAGTAAACTCGGTAGAACCACGAGATTTGCATCATGATTAGTAAAGTCGGTAGAACCACGAGAAGGGCCTGTAGTTTAATAGTTCTAAGTTTAGTGGGTTTTTATAAAGAAAGTTATTTGTCCAGGCAACGCTACCTAGTACCTAGTCCTTCATAAGTTAAAAATACGAATACGTTTGCTATTGCCAAAAATAATTGCTTTAAAATCAAAGTTAGATTTATTTATGTTCAGGGTAAAAGATATAAATCATCCCTGTTTTAATGATTTTATGCTACATTTTTCTCTTTGTTTTCTGAATTAAGAACGTGATAAGGAATTAATCTAAATAAACTTGTATCTAGGATTTTACAAGTTTCTGCTTTAAAATAAAAACAGTATAACAGGGTGTTCCGAAAAAAAGTCGCTTATATTTCTTTTACACCCTATTTATTACAATTTTACCAATTTTCTATTCAATTTAACCAATAATAGTAAAGATTTTTCAAAATTTTGTTGTTTGGATAAGTACAACCTTTTTTAGGAGGGAAAGTTTGTTTATCACGTTATATCCTTATTCCATTAAAACTTTTAGACATGAATTCAGCCATTTTGACGTTTGCTGGATACAAACAAACAAACAAACAGACAGAAAACACAAAGGACATGAACACTAACTGTACTTTTCTAATACCCACATCTTCGCAGCCTGATGGTTAATATTTTTGTTGTTTCAAACATGTTTAAAACCATAAAGTCTCTTGTAGATTGAATTGTGAAAGTTTTAAATTTCGGTATAAATTTAAGGTGAACGTTCAGTTTCTGTATTTTTATTGCAGTTTGAACCAGAACACATTAGAATAGAAAGACGCCTTTTAGACTCATGTTATGTTTTATATATCTAAATGTACATAAGACACAGCAATTGTGCAGCGTGTACAGACCATTTTACTTTATAATCGATTTAAAAGAAACTAGGAAAACTATTTTCTTTGTAACAACATTAAATACAAAACATTATTTAAATGTCGTCTTTCTATTAGCCGGTGTGTTCTGGTTCTGACTGTATGTTTCTAGATCTTGCCAAGGATATGAGAACACCAACCTTTTTTATGAAGCCTGCCTCACTCAGGAACACAGTTATTACAAAACTGTATTATTTAAATGGAGTGTTCGCGAAATTACCTATCTTTTTGTACTTCTATCTATCACGCACAAAAGGAAAAAATGGTTAAACGCGTTATTTTTTTTTTTCTTATATGAATATTCTATAAAATCAAAATCATTTAAAGGAGTTTAGTCTTTGCCACAAACTCTTATTTTCTTATCCATATATTTTTGTCGTCTACTATGAAGTCTGTTACAGTGATAACTAAAAACTCTGAAATAGGAAGACGACTTTATAGCAATTTTTAAGTGTATTGATGTTGTTACAAAGCGAACATTATTACTTGACACTTATTAAATCACTAAGAAAGTAAGATGGGTCTGTTTACACTGCATAATTGCTGGGTCCTATGCTTATTTGACTATTTAAAGTCATACCTTGAGTCTAACAGTCGTCTTCCAATTTCAGATTTTTCTGGCTCTCTTTGTAGATTAAATACACAATCAGGTTGTAAAGATGTAGGGACCAATAAATTTGAGTTTGTGGCAATAACTCATTTTCCATGAGAACAAAGCAGAATATCAGTCATAGAGAGGAAGCATACATGAACTGAAAACTCGCCACAAACTCTGATTTTCCATTTATTTGACTTTGAAACCTGAGATCTATGATATTTGAAAATTTAAAATCTCTTAGTTATGTTACATCAGACAGGTTGCAAATGCCTTTGGGGTTAAAAACAATGTTCACTGTTTCGGAGAAAAATATACTGAGTGATCAAACACAGAACTGCATAGTTGTTTTTCTTCCTTCAAAAATGTGCAGATTATACCAATCTCAAATATTTATCATTTGGTTGTATAGTAAATTTGCAATAAGTTAGAAGTTAAATGAGCTACGAGGTAACAAAGACGTAAGAGTATATATTTGACCCTCTCCATCTGCCTGTCGTAGTTCTTTTGGTCCAAAGCGCTCGGTATCTAGCCTATTCTAAAACAACAGCCAGGCCTCTGGCCCTTACCATTTTCCTTCCTCGTCCTAACAGCAGCAATTGGCCCCTAGCTTTTGACTTTTTTTTTAGACAAAACACTTGGTTTCTGGTCTGTTCAATCAGTACAGCACATGAACCGCATAAGCTTGCTCTACTAGCAGCACTTGGCCCCCCCTACCTTGTCAAAACCGCAACACTCTCCTGTCCAACCAGCACAGCACATGAACCGCATAAGATTGTTCTACTAGCAGCACTTGGCCCCCCTACCTTGTCAAAACCGCAGCACTCTCCGGTCCCATCAGCACAGCACATGAACCGCATAAGATTGTTCTACTAGCAGCACTTGGCCCCCCTACCTTGTCAAAACCGCAGCACTCTCCGGTCCAATCAGCACAGCACATGAACTGTATAAGCTTGTCCTACTAGCAGCAATTGACCCCCCTTCCTTGTCAAAACCGCTGCACTCGCCGGTCCAAACTATTAATTATTAATAACTTCGTTTCCCATGAGCAGAGTGTACAGTGACAGCCTTATTCGATATTCTGCCAGGTCTTTAATCTAATTTTAGAAACCCTAGCTATCTGTTTTAGATGTAAAATATCAAAATTTAGATACTTAACCCTATCCCTGCTGGGGTACTTAAAAANCCCCCCCCCCCCCCCAGCAGGAATAAGGTTAAAACAAATTAGAATTTTGATATGTTATGAAATCAATAAAGCTTGAAACTAATAAATGTACGGCTGGGACCGAATGAATTGGAAAAATCTAGCTTTTTCTGCAAAAAAAAATTCTATTAGCCTTATTAAATTTTTCAATATGATTCATTCATTCTTCTTAAATTTTCTTATTTGTCCCCCAAATCGTAATTTAGACTCATTAACGCGGTCATAATTTGATGTGGGACTGTACCCTGTATCCTATACCGCTTTCTAAATTCCTGAATCATTTTCGAATTCATTACCAACTTTTTTAACTTCAAATCAGGGATTCAGGATTTGAACCAGCAGTAGTTAGTGCAAAGACAATTCCCAATTAATTAAATCCGACCTCAGTTGAGCTATGTTTAACAAATATTTTAATACCAAAAAAAAGCAAGAAAAGAAATTAAATTTTTGTACTTATTATTGTACTTTTCGTTAAAATCAACTCCATTTATTTCAGGATAAATTTTGATGTTGCTTGTAACATGGATTTCAGGTCAAATTTTATTAATAATTAAATCGTGTTTGATTGTCTCATTTCCGTCAAATAATCATATTTTTGTTCATCTACGATATTTTGTTGTTCAAATCCTGAACAAGTCTTTTAATTTCATCCCTCGGAACAATATTCCAGAAGTTTTCCCTACTATTCAAAATTCCGGGAAATGGTTTTGGACATTTCCGGTTTCTTGGTAAAACAATGTTTTATTCCAGAAAGATCCGGAATTCCAGATTTTCTGGAATGTTTTCAAAATCATTCACTACCTTTCAATACATTCAATACATTCACTACCTTTCAATACATTCAATACATTCACTACCTTTCAATACATTCAATACATTCAATACCTTTCAATACATTCAATACATTCACTACCTTTCAATACATTCAATACATTCACTACCTTTCAATACATTCAATACATTCACTACCTTTCAATACATTCAATACATTCACTACCTTTCAATACATTCAATACATTTACTACCTTTCAATACATTCAATACATTCACTACCTTTCAATACGACTTACAGACATTTCTGGTTTAATGGGGGAACATTTGTTTCCAGAAAGATTCTAAAATGCTCGGTTTCTGGAACGCTTTCCGAAATTTTTACGTATTTAAAAAGACTGTAAACTTAATTTCAAGTGTTCAAGTGTGCCTGGTCTGATTCACACCGATACCCTTCAAAGCTTTGGCTGAGAAGATCCATGTTTTGATTATTTTCATTTGTGGTATATTCACGAAAGTGACCGTCAGTAATAATTGAGAAATTTTTTAAATAAAATTCTTTTCAAGTCAAAAAACGATGCTATCTTCTACATTTGATTAGATTAAGGTTTCAAGGGTACCGTTGTAAATTGGACATGTCCCTCATTTTAAAGGGACCGTTCACTTACTTGGGTAATTTCAGGGTAAACTAAACAGCATATTCGCTATTGATTAGTAATAGTCTTACTTTTCAAAGACAACTGTGGCCGGAGAAAAAGCCGATTTTTCGTTCAGAATTCGAGCGCAAAGGGACGGTCCCTCTCTATAGACACTAATTGATGTTTTTTTTCAGTATGTTGTGGATCAAAATAAATTTCGAATATAAAATTAAACTGTAGTATCTAATCGTTAATTGTTAATGTCATTATTTTTTTTATTTTTGTTGTTTTTTAACTTTCTATTTCTAAAATAACACTATTTTATCGCATTCAAAATTGTGTATTGCCTGTGTAAAAAGCTGAATTGAACGCGGCATGACAAATGAAAAGTTGTGCACATGCGGGAAAAAATTTACAAAATCTACGAACCTAAATACGAGTAATGATTAATTGATTGTCGTAGAGACGTCGTCTTTGTATCACATTTTACATGTTTTAATGCGAAAAATGTAAACTCAAATATCAAAAGTTTTCATATTTTAGTACATAATAACGAACACATAATGACATTCAAATATAATAAATTTAAATAATAAATATAATAAATTGGGCTGCTGTTACTGAAAAAAAACATCAAATAGTGTCTATAGAGAGGGACCGTCCCTTTCCGCTCAAATTCTGACCGAAAAATCTGCTTTTTCTCCGGCCACAGTTGTCTTTGAAAAGTAAGACTATTACCAATCAAGAGCGAATAGGCTGTTTAGTTTACCCTGAAATTACCCAAGTAAGTGAACGGTCCCTTTAACAAACAAGGACAGTCCCTGTAAACCTTTTATTGTAGATATTATCCAGTTGACGACCAGACTTGTGAAGTTAAATTTGAATCCTTTGGTCTTCAATCCAACCAGGTCGGACAACTTTATTTTGATTTCAGAAATAGAGAGAGTTTTTCTAAAACTATGTGTTTGCTGACATTTTATGCTTGATGTACGGTGCTGCCGAATCTTCTGAGTGGTGAGAGGGCGTACAAATGGGACAGAAAATTGTTTGAACTTTTTAATGTTTAAATTTTTTCTGTATAAAGAAATTGAATCGTTGCAACAAAATCGAATTTTCTAATTACTATATCTTTGCAACCTGAAAGTATGAATCGTTAAAATAACAGAATTCATAATTTGAAAATCTGAAATGTACGAGATCAGGTTGCAAATATTTGTGGATTAAAAAATCAGAATTTGTGGCAAAGACTAAATTCCTTTCAGAGTGTGTATAACTGAAAATTAATCAAAATTTTCATCATTTTGCAATAAAAAAAAAAAAAAATTTTAGATTGTGTTCAACTGGATCCCCGACAGTATGAACGTAAACTACAACATCACTCTTTCGCAGTTTCTTTTCAAGTAAACTATATTTTAAAGGGAGTGTTCGCGAAAAAATGAAAGGGGGTATAGACTTACAACGAAAAATAAGCATAAGCACTTTTGATCGTTACTAATCTTACCTTCTATCTGTTGCGTCTATGACGAGAAAATTGTTAAAAACGACTCATACGAAAGAACGTAGCGTCCATACAAATTCAGAAATGGCTCGGATCATAAAAAAATCAATTTAGTTCCAAACAAATCATTCAGATATTACAAACAATTTAGTCATCGATAATTTTTCGACGCATTTGTATATAGTTAATATTTCACAATATTTCTGATTTTTAAAACTAATATTTTGTTGGCGCTGGATTTTTGAACATTCCTGGAAAACATGAAAATGTCGTCTTCATTATCTTTTAACATTTAATTTTTAATTTTAATTTTATTAAAATAAATTCTAGCTGGCTTACGTATCTTCAAATTAAATATAACTGTATGATAGGACGTTTCTCTTTAAGTAAATATAAAAATGAATTAAATAAACAGGAAAACCTACAAAGGATGAGTCTTGAATGCCAACTTGAAGGTTGACAAGTTTTAAAATCAACGATCTGAATTTGGTTAAATTTGGTTTGTCTAAAATATTATCATCCTTTGTGGGTAATCTTGTTCATTGTCCTTATCATATTTTGATTTAATAAAAATAAAGTAAATTCTATAAAATCATTGATTTTAAACATTCGTAATTTTGCCAAATATTATTGATTGAGCACATTTGGAAGAAAGAAGTAATAAAAAATGGAATATTGTAGACGACATTGAGTTCTCTCTTCTTTTTAGTTCGATATAAAACAATTAGATCTGTGTTAGGCTCACAGTTATATTTACATGTTGAGAGTTAGGGATTTATGAATGAGAGAGGTAGTTAAACTAGGTACGGCTAGTGATGTTAGTTGTGTTGATTTGTTTTTTTACGTTATATAAAGCTTTCAAGATTTTAACCCCTATATTTTTTTCCCAAGCTCTCTCATTTTTGACACTTTCACACTTTTATTTCTTTAAATTTTAAGGGAATGTAATCTAAAGGATTTTTTGTACATTTTTTATTCATAGGGTGTAGGGTAGGGTACAGGAAGGTAAAAAGCGGTCCGTGTTAAAAAAAACTCAAAAATAGCTCGTTTTATTTGCGATTAAAGCTAGAGATCACTTCATTTTTTAAAAGCCCTTTAAAAATGGATGTAAAAACATGTGTCACATTTTAATATTTGTCAATATTATTTGTTAATATTTTTCCGACATTTTTTTCAAACCTCCTATTAAAGTTAGCGGTTAATGAGCTGGCCTTATAAAAATGGGCTATAAACATGAATTGTAATCCTATACATTTACTCTATAAGGCCTTTTCTGGGGGGGGGGGGGCTGTGCAAAGATTCAGACCCCCCAGCCTGTAGACTACGTAAAGGGTTAAACCTGTATACTTTGCAACACTTGATCCTAAACCAAAAAAGGAAATACAACCCACAAACGATAGTAACACAACATTCGTTTTTGGATCGTTTTTGCATTTTTTTTCAGTCAGGGTTCAATTTGGCATGGTGAAAAAAAGGCTAATGTTAAGCATAAACAATGAACATATTTTCTCTTCTTATTTTGACCTTGTTCAACTACTCTTCAACTGGTTCAACTACTTCTAAACTGGTTCAACTACTTTTTAACTTGTTCAACTAATTCCTAACTGGTTCAACTACATTTTAACTGGTTCAAATACTTCTCAACTGTTTAACTTATTTTTAACTGGTTCAGCTACTTCTCAACTGGTTCAACTACTTCTCAATTGATTCAACTTCTTTTTAACTGGTTCAACTACTTCTTAACTGGTTCAACTACTACTCACTTGTTAAACTGCTTCTCAAATGGTTCAACTACTTCTCAACTGGTTAAACTGCTTCTCAACTGGTTCAACTTCTTTTTAACTGGTTCAACTACTTCTTAACTGGTTCAACTACTACTCACTTGTTAAACTGCTTCTCAAATAGTTCAACTACTTCTGAACTGGTTAAACTACTTCTGAACTGGTTAAACTACTTCTGAACTGGTTCGACTACTTCTTAATTAGTTAAACTGTTTCCCAACTAGTTCAATTACTTCTCAATTGGTTCAACTACTTCTCAACTGGTTTAACTACTTTTCATCTGGTTTAACTACTTCTCTCAATTAGTTCAACTACCTTTCAACTGGTTTATCTACTTCTCAACTGGTTTAACTACTTCTCAACTGGTTTAACTACTTCTGTAATGGTTCTATATTACTTCTCAATTCTGGTTAAATTAATTTTTATTCTTTCATCTTTAAGGGTTCGAGCGATTGACTCCTACGCCACGGATTATTATGATTTAAAGTATCCTGGATTAAAGTTACAGGTAATAACTTTTCCCACGGTCGTCTTCGTATATGTAAATAAAATGAAGACGACTTTTTATTTCAATTACTATTTCTACGCAAGGGATGAGACTTTAGTCTATTTTATTACATTCATGGCTCCCTGCAAGTTTGATATTTTCTTTCAATTTCAAATATTTAAATTGGGACTGTAATCGTAATTTCAAGTAACAAATATGACAATTCACAACAGTACCCTTGAAACTATTGTCTGATAAAATATGAATTTGATGTCATTGTTTATAATGTTGAAAACGGAATATTTTCAATTGTGATTTCTTATACAAAAGTGAGAATTGCTCATTTCTACTGCATGCAACCAAATGAACATCAGAATCAAACACAATAACAACTATATCAACTTTATTGATTAGATACAGATGAATCAGGCATTGCGATCCATGCATAGATTGTCATTTTACTTCTGCCCACTTTACTATTTTAAAGTCATATTAAAGTCGAATCCGTCAAATATTTAATTAAGTGTATGACAATTAATGCTGTTTAGTGTTCACTGTACATATTTAATTACCTGCTTAATAATTCAGTTTCAATAATTAATTACAGTAAATATAAATTGACAAATTTATGTTTGATTTCTAAAACAAATTAATTTTTCCAAGTTTTTACTCTTATATTTCAGATTCATTTAACACGTCAGATAGGATACCATTTAGTTCAAACCTACATTCCCTCTACAGTATTTTTGGTAAGCATTAGTTATTATTATCATAATCATCATTATTATTATTATTATTATTATTATTATTATTATTATCATTATTATTATTAATATATAGATAGATATATATATAGATAGATAGATATATAGATAGATAGATACTGGTCCAGCAGTTTAATCCAGATACTTGTTAGTTGGCTGATCAGCTATACATAGATAGATAGATAGGTAGTTAGATAATTATACATAGATAAGGGTTAGGGTTAGGAATATAGGGATGAATTAAGGAAATTATACTGATTATTTTTCTAAATAATCTTGTAATAATTGTCTATTTATATATTAATCATTAATAACTATTAAAATTGCCTTACTACTTTTTTATAAAAAAAAGATAAAAAATAATTTGGAAAAAATTGTCAAATTTTTTTTGATTAAACCCACCTGTTCAGTCTCAAATCAAAGTCCTCATCTGAATTTCCATAGAGCACGTCTCCTAAATTCGGATTTTATCATTATCATGATTTTATCATTATCATTATTTTATCATTATAATTATCATTATCCTTATCATTATCATTATTTTAAATATTATTATTATTTGTATTATTGTTTTAAGGTGTTAGCGTGGATGGGATTATTTATACCTAAAGAAATAATCCCTGGACGGGTTGGTATGGGAATGACAACAATTCTCACCCAGACCTCTATGTTCAGTGCAACCAGGTGAACAATCCCTTTGTAATCCCAAAATAAGGAAACCATATTTATAAAAATCTCAAAATAGTCAAATAATCCCTTTGTAATCCCAAAATAGGTGAACCATCTTTATAATAATTTCAAAATAGTCAAACAATCCCTTTGTAATCCCAAAATAAGGACACCATCTTTTAAAAAATCTCAAAATAGTCAAACAATCCCTTTGTAATCCCAAAAAGAATCCACTTTATAAATCCAAATAAGTAAATAAGTCTATTTTTAATCCCAAAATGGGTGAAAAATCTCTTAATAAATCTAAAATAAGTAAAAAAATACCCATAATATTTAAAAATAAGTAAATAACCCATATAATAATGCCAAACTAGGTGAAAAATTCCTTTTGATAGATCAAATAAGTAAATAATCCCTCTTATGGCCAAGATTAGTCTAAATCCAGATCTGACAAATCTTATGGCAGCGGTTCTTAATGGTTTCATATGCAGTTATGCAGTTATATGGAAAACATAGAAATTGATATAAAAAATGGAAGAAATGTTGAGAAGTTGCGAAGCGCCCTAATTTTTTTTATATATTCTCCTAGGCAGCATGTACCAAAGGTTTCCTACATAACTTGGTTAGATGTTTGGATGCTGGTTTGTATGATTTTCGTTTTCAGGTAGATACATAGATCCATAGATACATAGATGCATAGATAATGCATATAGAGATACATAGATACATAGATATATAGATACATAGATACATAGATACATAGATACTTGGATACATATATATATATATATAGATACATAGATACATAGATACATAGATACATAGATACATAGACACATAGATACATAGATACATAGATATATAGATACATAGATACATAGATACATAGATACATAAATACATAGATACACAGGTGCATGCATATATACAAAGATATATAGAGATATATAAGTACATATGCATTCATAGATACATCCTTACATGGATCTAGCAGAAAGTAGATAAATATGAAAATATACCAGACAACATTTTAGATTAGATCAGATCATTCTAGGCCAGAGCAGATTAGACCAGACCATAGGGACCAGATTTAATGAATTTAAATTGAAAAAGTAATTCAGCTACTTCTTGTTATTCATTAAATCTAGTCCTAGATCATACCAAATTTAACCAGACCCGAGCAGACCAGATCAGACCAGATCAGACCAGATCAAACCAGATCAGACCAGATCAGACCAGATCAGACCAGATCAGACCAGATCAAACCAGACCAGATCAGACCAGAACAGACCAGATCAGACCAGATCAGACCAGATCAGACCAGATCAGACCAGATCAGACCCAATCAGACCCGATCAGACCAGATCAGACCAGATCAGACCAATTCAGACCAGATCAGACCAGATCAGACCTGATCAGACCAGATCAGACCCGATCAGACCAGATTAGACCAGATCAGACCAGATCAGACCTGATCAGACCAGATCAGACCCGATCAGACCAAGATCAGACCAGATCAGACCAGATCAGACCAGATCAGACCAGATCAGACCAGATCAGATCAGACCAGATCAGACCAGATCAGACCAAATCAGACCAATCCAGATTTGCTCAGACCCGACAAGACCAGACTAGTGAATACAAATTTTAATTAATTTTACTAATAAAAGAATTAAATATTTAGCACTATGGTTGAGTTCATTGTTGTCACAGTCATCTCTAGAAAAAAGAAGAAGAGATTAGCTGTCAGGGTAATACTTACAGCTAGCCTTGCAAGTTACAGGCTGGCTATAAAACCATAAATAATTACAGAGTGTATCTAAAAACCTTCAATGATTACAGAGTCTTTTTAAAACCCTCAAATACTGGCAGGGTGTTTCTAAAAACCACAAATAATTACAGGGTGCCTCTAAAATCATTTAATTCCAACAAGGTGTCTTTAAAACCTTACAGAGTGCCTTTAAAACCTTAAATACGTACAGGTTGTCTCTAAAAACCTTAACTAAATACAGGGTGCCTCTAAAAACTTTAAATAAATACATGGTATCCCTTAAAACCCCAATTACCTAAATTATATTTAATCTTATCATGAGATTTATAACTAACTATAGAGTTTAAACCTTAAAGAGGCTGGAGACGTAATGTCAAGGCAAGGATACTCTTATATATCCAAAATTCAGCCTATAAAATAATGTATCACTTGAAATTAATCTAAGTATTGAAATTGTTTAGATTGAAAAGATATCGCGTCTTCTGCTACCCTGCCTGTTCCTCCTGTTTAACCTAATATACTGGCCTAATATCATGTACACTAGATGGTCTGGGGACCATTGGACTTCTAAAAACCATCATACACAACTACAGCATGAGGACTAGATGAAGCTTCCCTAGTAACAGAATTTCGTAGAATTTACGTTATAATATAACGTAAAAATGTACATACAATTTTGGTTATTTTTATGTACTGTTGTAATATAGTTGTAAAACTGAAGAATATTTCATTTAAGAGGGCAAAATATAAATGTGCCTTTCTGTTATATAAAAAGTTTGTTTGAGATCAAAATGAAATTATTCTATTTTAATCCCAGCAAAAACGTTTTGCGCACGTATGATACCCATTGCAATAACATGAATAGTTGTGCCGCCTTTTGACAAAGATTACCGACATATATGATTTCCCCCCAAAAGAGGGAAGTTAAGTTACTTTACATCCCTTGGGACAATTAAGTAAAACAACGATTAATGGCCCGCTTTGCGCAAAAATAAATCGCGCATTTTCTTCTCAAAAGACGCTAAAATTGTGTACAGTACAACTACTTTTATGGTGAAATAAAAATTTTGCTTAACCACAGGTTTCCTAGACCAATTTTGACAATAAACATTCCTCTGGATGTTTTGTAAGTAAAATTGGTCCTTGGAAAGTAAGTAAAATTCCCTGAACTTCCCAGTAAAGTAGTTTCAAATAATTATAATCAATTTTCTAATCTTATTTAATAGCGGATCGAGAAAGTTATATTTTATCACCCGGTTATAGGGTTATAAAAGTTTTAATGTATAATTTTGTAGATATTTATGTCACCTTTATAGAACTCAAACATGTGTATATTTAAGAATTCAGATGTACAGGGTTTCCCATAAAGAAGGAGACTTTAATTACGACCAGAAACCTTTAGATGTATCGAGTTGAGTTTGGGGTAGGCGATAATACAAATATAACGAAGACGTTTTTTTATTGAAGATTTAATTGTTAACAAGCTTTTTTCGAATTACAAGTTAGTTTCCTTGTTTTCTGTATCCTTGCTATTTGAAAGCTTAATATAAATAAAAATTTAGATCAAAAGTCGTCTTCATTATATTGGTATTATCGCTTACCACCGTAGTACAGTCATAACCAGAAAACTCTAATAGGAAGACGATTTTGAGACTCAAGTTATAACTTTAAATAGTCCACTGAGATTGGGACACAGCAAGAGCACAGTGAACATAGACAAATTTCACTTAATGAGGGATTTAATAACAAATTCAATACAGTCTTCTCTGAAGATATCATGCTTTGTGGGTAACCCCATAGTTACTTGAAACTTATACTTTAAATATTGAAATTGTATTTTTTATTATTTAAATATTTGAAAAGTCCTTGAAAAAAAAAATTAAAAACAGGAATCACATTCTTGTCAAATAAATAAAAAAAAAAACATTTTTACGTTTTTCACTTAACATTAAAACTTTTAATAAAAGTTATTTTTAAGTTTTCCTATATTACTTGTATGCACAATAACCTGCAGAAATCATGCTGTAAATTCTTTGATTTATTTTTAAAAAGTTAGATTTTTGCGTACCACGGAATATTATGTTTGAAATAATATGTGGTCACCTTTAGTCATCCTCTGCTATTGCATATGGCACCCTAGCTAGCTGTAGGGCTTGGTAGAGATCCTGACAGCTACACACTATACTAAGCTAGTGGTGTAAATCAAGTAGGCTTATGATAATACTGTAAAATTCTGGCCGCGCTATCAAATTTTAACCGGGTCGACTAGCCGTGCTAAATTTTAACCGGGTCGACTAGCCGCGCTAAATTTTAACAGGATCGACTAGCCGCGCTAAATTTTAACCTGGTCGACTAGCCGCGCTAAATTTTAACCTGGTCGACTAGCCGCGTGTCACTAAGGCCGCTTTGGTTCCGATTCAAATTGACCCTAGTCCTCTGGGGCTAGGAAAGTTTTGCATCAATTTTGAAGCCCGTGATTTAAAAAATTCGGGAAAATACGGCTCGGGTTAAAGCTTGAGCTTATGGATTCAAGCTGCATCTTATTTTAAGCAGAGTTGAGTTTAAAAAAAACGGTTTAATATTCCATTTGGCGAATTTTCATAGTAGGAATTGCCGCATTCCGAGTTTTGGTGAGAACAAGACTCAACATTGAGCCTTATTCTTCACTAAAACCAACCAAGGTTTAAGTAATTACAGCTCGAGCCTAAATTTTTAAATCGTGGACTTTGAATAAAATGCTGATGTTTATTGTTTTTTTTTTTTATAATTTTATATAAATGGGATGTGTAACCAAAGCGGAAATGAACTGAGTTATTGCCATGGTGCAAACCTTTGATATTTCAAACTTAGACTTAGGTTTCCGAAATCTGGTTGAAAAGATTGAAAATTTTTAATTTGTGGCAAAACTAAAGTTTTATTTGGACCAAAGATCATCCTTATTAAATAAATAAATTAACAGGTTTCGACGAAAAATCCGTATTAAAAAAAACTTAAAAGATTGAAAAACGAATTCAAAACTATCGTTCGTATAAAAAATGTAAAAAATCCATACCGATTAACCGATTTACAACACTACTTGAGCCAAAATGGATACGTGATATTTTCGAAAATATATTTGCTACTGAAACTGATTAGAATTTGAAAAGGTAAAATTGATCTCATATTTAATTAAAAAGAAAATTTGATGAAAAAAGTTTTCTGTGTCAAGAAGAAGTCCAGGAAAAGGTGTTTCATAACTTATTTATTCTTCAAGGGAATGTTCACTTTTTAAAAGTTGATTCCGGCTAAATTTTGGATTAAAAATTAGATTAATATCCGAGACGGGGGATAGAGATTGTGTACTTTGACTGTGACGTATTGAGACTGTTATGAACTAGTTTTATAAAAAAATGACAAAGATTCTAAGCTATGGTAGAAATTTTCCTGGGCATCCTAAATGCGTCACAATAGAATGTGTAAAATGTGGTTTCGTACAAATACCAATTGATAATTGTCAATCTTACAATATACCCAGGTAGAATCTTAGAGTCTGAAACCTAGTCTTAGACGCCGGGCCGACCTCCTCAGACCCTCTGTTTTTGGAAAAAAATATCAAATTTCACCAAATATATGTAATATGAGCAAAAACCATTAAAATATTTGAGCATTCCTCTCCNGGGCTTTATTTATTTTTGACAATTTATAAAGTTTTCACTTTTCAAGTGGCCCATTTTAGGATAGACTATCCTCCCCCCACCTCCGTATACGCCCTAGATGGGATAAAATGAGCCCACATAAAAAAGAATTCAAAATAAAAAAAATCATGCGTGCATGCCATTATGTATAGTTTACTTACTTACTTAATGGCTTTAGTTTTTACACAAGCTTAAGATGTTTCTGATATAATTCTGGAACCTTGTTCTGAAAGATTCCAGAAATGTTCCGGAAATTTACCCTTTGCGGAAAACAACTTGTTTTCATGAAATTTGACTTTTTTCCAATTGAAAATTAACACTGCATTGTATTTAGAATTTAAAAAAATCTTTTAGTCCAAATATAAAAAATAAAAAATCCGTTTTCTAACTTGTATATGCCTATGATGTACTGCATGAATGATTAATGAATGCAGAAAAAGTAAAAATATTATTTTTTTTTTAAGTCTTGAAGAAAAAATTCCAAAGTATATCTTAAAATAAGGTTTAATAGTTTTTTTTAGTTTCTCGATAATCTTCCAGTTAATCCCTCTACAACAATATACAGGAATATTTTATGTAAGAATACACAGAGTGGTTCTTTTTTAACAGTATTCGGTTAAAGTTTGCTTTGATTTAACTTTTTAATATTTTTATCATTAAAAAAGTGTAAAGACGAACCAAAAAAAACTATCGTTTTAACACTAAAGATAGTGGTTCGTTATTAGGGCGTTTTCGGTTAAAAAAATATTATTTCTCATATTTTTTGGCATAGTGTATAAAAAGTAAAAATGATTAAAATAAACCATTTGTTTAAAAGCATTTGCTTTTCTTAACTATATGTCAAATTGATTTTAAGAAAACGCTTAAAAGGGCCTCTTAAGTAAAACTTAAAACTTTTAGAGTTTAATTTCTCTTTTCTGATTATCAAGAATAGCTTACAAGTACCAGTTAAAGAATTCAAGCCTATCTTAAATATGTGCATACTGGGAGCAGAATTTCAAGTGACCCTCCATGCAAAGATTTCAATGCATGATTTACACTGGTCCTCTTAAAAGCTCAAATGTTAATTAGATATCAATTTTCATAATTAGGAATACTGATTATTTTCAATTGCAGGTTTGTCTAAAACTGGCTTGCGCATTTTTGGAGGAAAGCATACCGGAATTATCAGATTTAAACACTTTTCAAACTTAAAAACGAAAATGTCTTCCACATTAATGATCAGATAAAGGTTTCAAGGGTACCGTTGTAAATCAGACATTACAATTTTTGCATCAAGTAATTATTACAATTTAAGGAATTAATTATTTAATTCCAATTTGAAGTTTATCCATTATATTACCTCCATCCAGAACAGTAGACAACTATTCTTTTTGTTTCATTAAACAAATTTAAAAAATAGAAAAAACATTTTTTAAAGAAAATTTATTTTGCTTTTATTCATTGGGGTTTATTGACGTGAAAGATTATTAAGTTCCGGCTTAAGAATAAATGAATGAAGAACGAAAAAACAGGATTATCATGAATCGTATATCAAAAGAACCAGCAAGAAAGGATGGATATAACAAAGTTAGAGAATAAGTAAAGTATATATTGGGACACTCTGTATAACAAAGCTAGATAATAAGTAAAGTATATATTGGGACAGTCTGTATAACAATGCTAGAGAATAAGTAAAGTATACACTGGGACACTCTGTATTACAAAGTTAGAGAATAAGTAAATTATATATTGGACACTCTGTATAACAAAGCTAGAGAATAAGTAAAGGATATATTGGACACTCTGTATAACAAAGCTAAAGAATAAGTAAAGGATATATTAGGACACTCTGTAAAACAAAGCTAGAGAATAAGTAAAGGATATATTGGGACACTCTGTATAACAAAGCTAGAGAATAAGTAAAGGATATATTGGGACACTGTGTATAACAAAGCTAGAGAATAAGTAAAGGATATATTAGGACACTCTGTATAACAAAGCTAGATAATAAGTAAAGGATATATTGGGACACTCTGTATAACAAAGCTAGAGAATAAGTAAAGGATATATTGGGACACTCTGTATAACAAAGCTAAAGAATAAGTAAAGTAAATGTTGATAAATCCAGTTTATCTTGTTAGAACAAATAATAGGAAATACAACTTATAGATTACATTACTCCATAATATAACTAGAATACAGTGTACAGTGATATTATCATAATCATTCATATTATTCCATTGTGCTCATTCATCCTGTTTAATAATATTCATTCATTGTTTTCAATCATATATTATCATTTTATTCATTCAAAGGTTCATTGTAAGCGTAGTTTAATTTAATAGTTTAAAGATATCAATGCATGATTTACAACGATAACCTAAAAACCTTAATCTCATCAAAAATGTTGTGAAAGATTTTGAAAAACGATTGTTAGTTTGCTGAACGAACGGTTTATTTGGAACAAACTCAGCAAAAAATTATAGTTTTTTTACTGAAAGAACGATATTTTCTAACAAACTTTTGAAAACACGATCATTTTTTACCAAACGAACGATTTTATTGTTTAAGAACGATTTTACTGAACAAACTATTTAAAAACGATAGTTTAGTGAGAAAATGAACGGATACTGCGGAAATAAACGAATCAAGAACGAACGAAATGAAAGAAAACGTCGAACGCGCCCAGTTCTAACTCTAGTAACTTTAAAATCGCTTAGGATTTGAAATGGTTCTGTTTACACTGAACAATAACAGTAACTGGAATATTTAAAATCGTAACTTGATTCGTCTTCAAGAGTAATTTCAAATAAACCTCATTTAAGGAGGGGCATTTCCGTTTCTTAACGATACACTTTAAACCTTTATCTGAATAAGGAATAAAAATTGCGGATTTATGCTGCAGAAATAAACACATTTTCGATAGGTCAAACATAACATTAGGATTTCCTTTAATAGTGATGAACTAGTTCAAATTGAACTCTGCATTCATAAATTTTCGACTCCGGACGGATATTAAGAAGGAAAAAATGTATAAAATGCCAAGAATTTCAAGTTTTCATCATTTGTCTTGTAGATGAGGAAACAGGAAAAATTGTGTTAGATAAAAACTGCAACAAAGTTTAAAGGGACTGAAAACCATGCAACATAGTTTAAAGGGACTGTCAACGCTGCAACAAAGTTTAGAGGGACTGTAAACCATGCAACATAGTTTAAAGGGACTGTAAACCATGCAACAAAGTTTAAAGGTACTGTAAACCATGCAACAAAGTTTAAAGAGACTGTAAACCATGCAACATAGTTTAAAGGGACTGTAAACTATGCAACAAAGCTTAAAGGGACTGTGAACCCTGCAACAAAGTTTAAAGGGACAGTAAACCATTCCTACCCCCCCCATTCTTTCCCAATTGTTGACGTAGTTTTAGGTGACCATATAATAAAAAAAGGGGCATGCGAATTTACAACAGTACCTTAGTTCGAGGAAAAATAATTAGAATGTCCTTTTTATCTGAAAATTGATAATTGCATGGTTTCTCGAAAAGAGTGACTTGCAGATTTTTACAGTGGAGATAAACAGAAAAAAACAATAAATTCCTCATTTTTTCACAGTTTTCTAAACATTCGGAATTGTGCGTTTTTGCGACGTTTTCTGAACTAAAAATTGAACATTTTTTTGGATAGCTTTGACGTTAACGGTAGTTGACCGGAATTCCGATGGAAACCCTTTATGTAAACGCAGTTGGGCAAACTCCCTATACAGACCACAATTTGACCAATTAAACTTTTTTAGTTTTTCTCTCTCTCACACTTTTTCGTTTACTCCCTGTACTCCCTGTACTCCCTGTACTCCCTGTACTCCCTGTACTCCCTTTACTCCCTGTACTCCCTTTACTCCCTTTACTTCCTGTGCTCCCTGTACTCCCTGTACTCCCTGTACTCCCTGTAATCCCTGTAATCCCTGTACTCCCTGTGCTTCCTGTACTCCCTGTACTCCCTGTACTCCCTATCCTCCCTGTACTTCCTGTACTCCTTGTACTCCCTGTACTCCCTGTACTCCCTGTACTCCCTGTACTCCCTGTACTCCCTGTACTCCCTGTACTCCCTGTACTCCCTGTACTCCCTGTACTCCCTATACTCATGTACTCCCTTTACTTCTTTACTCCCTGTACTCGACCTTAACTCCCTTTACTCCTTGTACTCCCTGCAATCACTGTACTCCCTGTAATCCCTGTACTCCCTGCAATCACTGTGCTCCTTGTGATCCCTCTACTCCCTGTACTCCCTGTACTCCCTGTACTCCCTGTACTACCTGTACTCCCTGTACTCCCTGTACTCCCTGTAATCCATGTACTCCCTGTACTCCCTGTACTCCCTGTACTCCCTGTGCTCCCTGTACTCCCTGTACTCCCTATACTCCCTGTACTCCCTGTATAATCCCTGTACTCCCTGCAATCACTGTGCTCCCTGTAATCCCTGTACTCCCTGTACTCCCTGTACTTCCTGTGCTTTCTGTACTCCCTGTTCTCCCTGTACTCCCTGTACTCCCTGTACTCCCTGTATTCCCTCTACTCCCTGTACTCCCTGTACTCCCTATACTCCCTGTACTCCCCATACTAATTGTACTCCCTATTCTACTTGTACTCCCTGTACTCCCTGTAATACCTGTTGTCCCTGTACTTACTGACTTCACGTACTCCCTGTACTCCATGTACTCCATGTACTCTCTATACTCCCTGTACTCACTGTGCTCCCTGTGCTCCCTTTACTCCCTTTACTCCCTGTACTCCCTGTAGCCCCTGTACTCCCTGTACTCGCTGTGCTCCCTGTAATCCATGTACTCCCTGTACTCCCTGTACTCCCTGTACTCCCTGTACTCCCTGTACTCCCTGTACTCCCTCTATACTCCCTGCCCTCCCTGTACTCTTTTTACTCCCTGTACTCCCTGTACTCGCTGTGCTCCATGTGCTCCGTGTGCTCCCTGTGCTCCCTGTACTCCCTGTACTCCTCCAATGTGTGATGACATCATGCTAAGGATATCCCAGACAAGCAGGCGCCCTCTACGCTATCTGAGCATAGGCATCCAGCCCAGGGCTAAAGGTGTGGGAGGGGGGAGTTGAGGGGGGATTTCTGGGACTTAAAATTATATGTTTTTTTCTCTCTTGGTTTTTGGTCTATTCATTGTTTGATCACCGAAGTACGTATAAATATCGGTTAGCATCTTTCTTGTTAAGTACTTAGAGACCCATAAAACTGTGGATAATGAAGACAACATTTTAAAAACCTTATGTGTGTTTAATGTAGTTATAAAGCAAAAAGTAGCTTAAAATTCAACCAATCTTGTGAAATGGGTCTGTGTTGTGTACTACATAATGTTTAGGATGCACACTACAGAATAAGCTGAGCTCTAGCCTATTCAATATCTTTAATCTAACAATTGTCTTCCTAATCCACAGTTTTATCGGTCCCACTGTATCATTGTTTCTACCTTCTTCACCTTCTGTGTTCTATTCAAGTTCGGAGTTTGCTATTAAGGTATATGTTAGAAAGAATTTGTGGTTTACAGGGTTTATAATGGAGAAATTGTTGAGAAACATCGTTTTTAAAGGGATTGTAAGCATAATTTAAAGTGACCTACTTTGAAAAGAGGGTAATAAACGATTTACAAATGTACCCTTTAAACTTTCTGTGTACATCGAGTACAGAGATATATGTGTTTAAACTTATGGAAACCAGCTTGTATTCAGCTGCAAATATAAGTTTGCGGCATACGCTGTGCTGATTTCAGGATGTACATTTAACCCAACACAACGAACGCTTGAATTAGCAGGCTGCAGCTAAATACACACATATCTCTGTACTGGGTGAACACACAAGTGTTTTAAGGGTTCTGTTGTAAATACGGCATTGAAAGAGTCACTTTAAATTACGCTCACAGTCCATTTAGACATCTTCCAAACAATTTCTTATTATTTATGACGTGCAAATAAAACTTATTGGTACTTAAAGTTGACAATGAATGTATTGTTATATTTTTATCTATAAATACAGAATGTGTAAACAATGAGTGCAAACTAATTATTATCCTTTTAATCTTTTACATTAAGAAAAGTGTTAAAATATGTGTGTTTCTATATGAAATTAAACCTTTATTGCTATCCACACCTAAAACCAAATGGGCTCCTAGCCTCAACAAAACAGGCTCCGGTCCCCGTATTCTGGCTCTTGTTGACTTTTACTTTTTAATTGACTTTTTTGGCTTGATAAACAAAAAATTATCAAAATCATATAATTGGCCCTGCACCTGCGTATTTTCATAAAATATGGGGGCATAGATTAACCATTTTCTGCTGAGTATTGAACGATTTTTAAAAAAGCATGAGAAACAGCGGGCAATTTATCTAGCCTGTTTATTTTTTAAATATTCAATTTTATGCTAATTATGGAAGATAACTTAGAAACAATACAATTTCAAAATATGAAGAAAAAAATCTGGAAATTCAACAAAAAGTGCAAAATAATCTGGAAATCAAACAAAAGCAACTAAATCTGTAAAACCTCATAAATTAGTATTTTAAAAATGTACAGAATTTTGAAAATAGAATTTGTCTCTTTAAAAATTTCCAGATTTTTAATGCGCTTATATTCCAGCTCCCCTCGATCCCCAGGGGAAGAGAGAAATGATGAGGTTCTATTGTCTCACGACAGTTCTCAGTTTCTATACCTTGATTTCTATTGTGTCTGTAGACTAAAGATGGGCATGGGGATCAAACAATAAAATAATAAATTTTAGATTAAAACTGTTAAGGTGTTTTGGACATTGAAAAGACACCCTTCAAAAATCTACATATTTTATAACTGTATTCTGTAAAAAATTAGCAAACATGCAACAACATCAATGCAGCAACAACAGTAACAGTGGCAGCAGCAGCATTCACAGCAACATCAACAGTGTAAGCAACAGCTGCAGAAGCAGCAAAAGCATCAACACCAGCAGCAACAGACACAGCTGTAGCAGAAGCAGAAGAAGAAGCAAAAGCGACATGACCACCAGCATGAAAAAAATGTTTATTGAAGTGTTTCCAATTCTTCCCAGTTAATTTGGTAACGTAAAGGTCTGACACAACCTTTTCTAAAAATGCTAAAAATGATAGACAATTAAACATTTTTGGAAATGAAGAGCGAAACCTTTTTAACTGAATTAAAAAAATTTTACCACGTACCTTTTTGTAGCATCTGGAAGAATGATTTTTTCTTAATTTGTTTCAGAAGGGTTCCAACTTTTAATGGTTTATTATTCTATACAGTTTAAGGAAATTGATCTAAAAAAATTTTAAAACTCTAATTTAAACATTATACAAATTTGAATATGACCAGATCTACTTAAGACATCACTTGAGAGAACAAGAGAACTATGACATCATAAATGCAAACCTGGGAAAAGCTAAATTCTGTTTAACTTTCAACTTTTGTCAAGTTGACACGTGACAAGTTCTCAGAACATTTTCTTAAATGGTTTTGTTAAAAACTCAACATTTTTAGATTATACATAGGTAGCTTGAGGTGTCAACACTTTGTATTGTATATCGAGATCAATGCTTGATTGATTGATTGATTTAATCTGTATTTAGATATCCCATATAGTAATCGTACCCAGTCAGGGGTCGAAGGTGGCTTTGATCAGGGAAGGAACAATTAAAATGAAGATAAGATAAGGTATTGTTTTTTTACAGATCCTCAAATTAAAAGTGGCCACAGTGAAAATTGTGATTAAGCGATCAGGATTATGAGTATCTAACTTAAAACTTTCTAGATTTAAAATTCGGTGATGGTGATGGACCAAACCTATGGTCTGGGTTGACCCTTGTCAGATCTTGATATTGTTTCATGCCAGGAAGATTAAAAGCAAACTAGCTTTGTTGGATTACCAATTTAACTTAAACTTTACAATTTTGAATATTTATATATGTTCCGAAATTTCACAACATTTTTGTATTAAAGCATTAAAATATCTTGTCAATTCTTTTTATTTCTGAGAACATATTTTAAACTTAAAAATAATTTTTTTTCTCAACATTTTTGAATTTTTCTTGTTTGAGCTTTGTTAGCGAAGTCTGCAAATATGATTCACTGATTTTAATCTAAATGTGATTGTTTGAGTTAAAAGATAATTTTTCACTCCTTCCAATCTTTTCTCCAGTTTATCGTTTAGGAGTTCAAAAAGACTTTTTTAATATTCTATCTGTCTTTACTAACTAAAAACAAAGCATGAAAAAAATTCCCATTCATCCCCGGTAAATCTTTTACTGTAAAAATAAGAATTCTTTCATTTCTTTCCCTGACTCTATAATATAGAAATGTTAATGTAGCACTGCCAATAGATTGGAGAAACACTGAGAGCTATCTACACAGATTAGATCCTTCAAAAGAAAGAATATATCCAACAAAAATGACAAAAAGTCAGAAAAGTAAATGAACAAAACAAAACAATAAACCCACTCCTCATCCAACATTACTAAACTTGCCCTTCCATCACACTCTGGGCCATAGTAAATTTGAATTCGAACAGGACCTGGCCAGTTTGTACCGGCCTGCCAGATAACAGCGTGTACTGTCCCGATCCTATGGTACAGTACGTCGCCCTAACCAGACTAACATACGACAGGGGTCAATTTTCTTGGCGCATAGTCCTGTCGGAGGGCTATGACAACTCCCATGGCGCGTTCAGACTTTTCACAGTACCCGACCTAATCCTAAGCCTATTTGACCGACCCCACTGGCTTAGTCCACCGTGATCAATTACTACACTGAAAACTCCAGTTCATTTCAAGTACCATGCCAACTTTTGATCAGCTAGAGCGAGCTGTACAGTAAAATACAGACTGTATAATTTAGAACTGGATGGTATCTCAAATGAAACAGGACAGTACGCTATATGAAACGGGAAAGTATGCTAAATGACACGGGACAGTACGCTAAATGACACGGAACAGTACGCTAAATGACACGGGACAGTATGCTAAATGACACGGGAGAGTATGCTAAATGACACGGAACAGTACGCTAAATGACACGGAACAGTACACTAAATGACACGGGACAGTATGCTAAATGACACGGAACAGTACGCTAAATGAAATGGAACAGTATGCTAAATGAAATGGAACAGTATGCCAAATGAAAGGGGACAGTATGCCAAATGAAACGGGATAGAATGCCAAATGAAAGGGGACAGCACACCAAATAAAACAGGACAGTACGCTAAATGAAATGCATGACAGCACGCCAAATGAAACGCATGACAGTACGCCAAATGTAACGGGACAGTATGCCAAATAAAAAGGGACACGCCAAATGAAGCGGAACAGTATGTCAAATGAAAGATAGTAACATTTATGTATTACAGGAAAAGGTCAATGAGAAGTGATATGTCCTGAAAGATAGCAATGCTCCATTCCCATGCAGAACTTAAAGCTGTTCAATAAACACTTCATGACAAATAATCTTCTCTATTTATTTTTATTTCGGATGAAAAAGATTCTTGTTGCTTTTTTACTTTTACTTAGTTTTCTCAATCTTCCACTATCTTCATTCATTTATTTCCTGATAGGATTGTTATGTTAAGTGGAGATTTGTCCTAATCGTATTCTAATAATCTGCATTTAGTCCCACAAAGAAATATTTACATAAGAAATCATCATAGATCTGTGTACAGTGCTAGGGCTAGAGATGGGCATCGTTTTTTTATTAGCGAACAAAATTTTTAAGAATGAACTAATTTTTGTGTGGACAAAAAATAAAAAATAACGATTAAAAATTGTTTAAACAAACTTGAAAAAACGATTATTTAAAAAAAAATCCAAATGAAATGGGTCATTAACATACGATGAATGAAAGAAATGAAAAAAGTCGAACATCCCTACTTAGGGGTGGGCAAATTAGTTTTGTAAATGGAATTTTTGAAAAATTAACAGAACTACCGTCTATGTATTTTGAATTCCAAAACGCGTTTTAAAAAAAGAATTTTGAGATGTTAATTGCCTAAGTAGAAAGCAGACAAAATGACATCTGAGAATTTTTGTTTATGTATATTTTTATAAAATGAGATGCAAAACAAGTTCACAATTTTGGTTTATCTCAGCAACAGATTGATCATGATGTGAAAAGTGATTGAACGGATATTTAGATTTAAGCCACATAGTTAATTTTTACAATTTTCAGCTCAAAAAAATTATCGTTTTAATTTAAACATTGTGGACAATGATGTACACACAATTCACTATCTGCTAAGACCCAAAAATAATATTTCTTTGGTCAATGTTCTGCAAATCACTATAGTCATGCACCGGCGTATAAATTCAAAAAATTCCTATCGCCATATCTTTTACTATTAGGACTTTGTTGGTAAAAATAGAAAGAAATAACTGAAATTTTGCAAATTTTATCAAAGGTGTGAATGTGCCCATTTCTAACAGTGTTTAACTGTGTTTATATTACTCCCTCATATAAAGTAAATAAACTTAATTGTTTATATTTCTCCCACATACTGTTGTACAATTGTGAACACAAATATTGAAAGTGCACAGGCTAGATATACACACACTGCTCATAACCTCTACCTATAGTTGTCGTGACACACCATACTACATTTCCATGAAAGGTTTTTACTGCCATCTAACAGCCAATTGTTGCTTATAATACCCATTCAGGGGTTTTACAATCAATTTCTAAAGAAATGCTCTAACTTTTATAGATAAAAGATAAAATTTATGAATCTAGACTATTTTTGAAGGTTTTGTATTTAGTATCCAAAGGATCCTTGAATATTCCTAATTACAAAAGACGGATTATGCGTTGTGTACTCTAGTTGTACACGATGGAACCTGTTGTGGGAAATACGCATTTTATAGCCTTTTATTCTCTTATCTCCGATTGAGAGATTCCTTATTTCTAACGTACACATTATTTTTACTATTTGTTATTTGTTGAGATTGTTTTATACTTTTTATCTTTGTTCTTTTTAACATGAACGAATAACATTTCATTTTCCTAGTTTCGAAAAAAACATATAAGCTTCGGAACGAGCACATATAAAAGTAAAAATAAGATGTAAAACAAGAACAAGGGATAAGCGTATACTGTATACTGTATTGTGGAAATTACAGTGTATTAATATAACAGTCATATTTTGCAGTTTTTACATTCCATTGCTGTAATTACAAACCCATGCATGAGCATTAATGTAATCACTTTCATTAAATTGCAGGAACTACACAGATTTTAGTTTTATTTACAATGTATTACAGTACAGTGATAGAAACGCTTGAGATTGAATTGCAGTAATGCCGAAACAATTGTAGATTGAATTACAGTAATTGCAAAGCTTTATAAATTGCGAAAATAACATTGCATTGAGCTAACTAAAGCCATATAGCCATATATTGCAATTTTTACATTTCATTGCATTAGCGTAATTATTTCAATAAATTGAGAAAATTGGAAGCTTTAGATGTAAATACAATGTATTACAGTGATTGTAAAGCTTTACATAGTTGCAATAACTATATGCATTTACAAAGTACGTACAGTGATTTTAAAACAACATTGCAATACATATGCGCAAAGAAATTGTACATTGTTTTACAGTATCTGTATTTCTTTACATTAATTGTTATAGTATTCACAAAGTTATTTATTGTATTTACAGTGCATATGCTAAACTTTACATTGGATTAAAGTAATCGCTTACATTAGACTACAGTTAGTTTTCCCGAAAATTATAAAAATTTGTATCTACAGAATACACCCCCCCCCCCCTCCTACCCCCCTTCAAGATGCGAAACATATTCATTTTGTTCGAGTTCAATTTACAAAGGTTTGGAAGTATACGTCACTTCTACTGATGAGATCATCAGCAGGCCAGCGAGGAGGGGGGGGGGGGTAGGGGGATTCCTGAGAAACACAGGCGGAAAACCAGTTGTAGGAATGTATGATAAATTATGAATGATTCTCTGAGAAGAAAAATGAATATCGATCTGAATGAATGAAACAATGAATGAAAGGATGAAAGTTAATCAGGATGAATAAATTAGGATGAGCGGAAAATATGACGGTATGGATAGAATGAATAATGACCCCTCCCCCGCATGGTCATCTTTTACAAGGGGGGGGGGGAAGGGGGTACATCCCATCATTGATTTGCTTGGTGACAGATCAAATTGATCCAAAATTGATTTAGATATTGTCAATTACTTCTTAAAAACTGAAGTTGAATTCAAGGGCTTTTGTAGTTCTTAAAAATGCATCTTGGGGGCTACACAAATTATATGTGAGTTAAAGATATAAAATCAAAGGTCAAGGGGTTGCAACACTTCAAAATTAAACAGGTCTTAAAATTTGATCCAGTTTTCAATGGAGTCTGGATCTATGTGAGGGTTTTTTTGGGGGGGGGGGGTGATACTTTACCATGTTCATGAAATACTGCAGAAAATGAAAAAGAATTTAGATGCATTTTGTATGGCAGGTGAATGAATGAACTTATGAAGAATAATGTTTTTTTTTATTTTATGATAATTCTCTATTCTTGTTAAATATTTATTTTCTTAATACAAAAATAGCTTTCCTAATAACATAAATATTAATAAATTAAGATATTTAAGATGAAACAATAAACATTTTTGAATATAGAAAATAATATTAACAAGAAAAAATTTCAATATAAATTTCCACTAAACTACGACGTATAAAGTTAAAGTTAAAGTTAGGGTTTTCAACGCAAGTGGGCTTTAGAATTGGGCGTGCTTGCAAGCCCTTTATTTCCTCACAACTCCGCGCAATTCCGCACAATTCCTCACAATTTCTCACAATTACTCGCAACTCCGCCCAATTCCGCACAATTCCTCACAACTCCATGCAATTACGCACAATTCCTCACAACTCCGCGTAATTCCGCACAATTCTTCACAATTCCGCGCAATTCCGCACAATTCCGTACAATTTATCACAATTCCTCACAACTCCACGCAATTCCGCGCAATTCCGCACAATTACTCACAACTCCGCGCAATGCTGCACAATTTCTCACAACTCCGCGCAATTCCGCACAATTCCTCACAACTCTACGCAATTCCGCACAATTCCTCACAACTCTACGCAATTCCGCACAATTCCTCACAACTCTACGCAATTCCTCACAACTCTACGCAATTCCTCACAACTCTACGCAATTCCGCACAATTCTTCACAACTCCGCGCAATTCCGGGCAATTGAATTCCGATTGGAAACCATACTTGTAGATTGTAGTCTAAGTAAAGATGGAGGACAAGGTCATTACCAGTACGACTTTGTGACCTCGTGGAAAAGCAAACTTTTTTTGTCACATACTAAAAATTCATTCTGTTCAATAGCTCTTTAATAGCTCAATAGCACGAAGAACCAGCTCCAATCATGTATTTAAAATAATTAGCCCCCAAAAAAAGTTTAATATAGGAAATCCTAAAAATTGACATTTAATGGGTGAAAATCTGGTTTAAAATCAAGGCTTGCCGCTTCTTCGCCAGGATTTCAATCTAGCCTGAAATTCACTTTAATTTGTCGTGATGTCAATAAAGCTAGTTAATTTATCCCATTCTTTGTATTAAAATCTCTTATTTCTACCAAATTTTTTAAAGCAAGTCATTTCTGTAGAGAAACCACAAATAAAAATAATCAGTTTTCAAGAAAAAAAACATGATTGTCTAATTCCATACTTGATTTTTGGTTGCCGATTGTTAATCAAAAATACAAATCTATCAATGGAGGGTCACTTTCTGTTTATCTACAGAAACGTTAATTTTCAAAACTACTTGTAGATATAATTCCCTTTACGGACAGGTATTTCTAAGGAAGAACATTTTTCTTACACAATCTGTATTTCTAAAAACTGCGTTTCTAAAACACACTGTTTTTCTGTGGAGATATCCGTTTTTCTAAGACAATCTGTATTTTTAAAAAACCATAAACTTTGATAAAAAAGTCCTTATTTCTGAAACAGTCTTTATATCTGAAAAAATCTTTATTTCTGAAACGATCTATATATCTGAAAAAGTCTGTATTTCTGAAAAAGTCTGTATTTCTGAAACGATCTATATATCTGAAACGATCTATATTTCTGAAAAAGTCTGTATTTCTGAAACGGTCTATATATCTGAAAAAGTCTGTATTTCTGAAACGGTCTATATTTCTGAAACGGTCTACATATCTGAAAAAAGTCTGTATTTCTGAAACGGTCTATAAATCTGAAAAAGTCAGTATTTCAGAAACGGTCTATATATCTGAAAAGGTCTGTATTTTTAAACCGGTGTATATATCTGAAAAAGTCTGTATTTCTGAAACGGTCTATATATATCTGAAACGGTCTACATATCTGAAAAAAGTCTGTATTTCTGAAACGGTCTATAAATCTGAAAAAGTCAGTATTTCAGAAACGGTCTATATATCTGAAAAGGTCTGTATTTTTAAACCGGTGTATATATCTGAAAAAGTCTGTATTTCTGAAAAGATCTATATATCTGAAAAGGTCTGTATTTTTAAACCGGTCTATAAATCTGAAAAAGTCTGTATTTTTGAAACGGTCTATATATCTGAAAAAGTCTGTATTTCTGAAACGGTCTATAAATCTGAAAAATCTGTATTTCTGAAACGGTCAATAAATCTGTAAAAGTCTTTACTTCTGATGCAAAGTTTTCAACAAATAAAAATAGGAAAAGTCCGTCATACTTGATAAGTCAAAGGTTTAAAGGGTACCGTTGTTAATCAGGGATGTCCCTCTCTAAATAGAAGGTCAATTGAATTACTCTTACAGTCCCTTCAAGAGAGGATGCAAGAATGGAAAGATGAATAGATGAATAGATAAATAGATAAATAGGTGAATAGATGAATAAATGAATAGGTGAATAGACGAATAGATGAGAGGATGAAAGGATGAAAGAATGAATGAATGAATGAATAAGTGGCTGTTTGACGACGGATATATAGGTTTCCGATAACAAACTCAACTTTACCCAGCTCTCCTCTTTATTATGAGTAACTGGACTTCCAATAATGCATCTTTATTCATCTATTCATCTATTCATCTATTCATCAGTTCACCTATTCACCTATTCATTCACCTATTCATCAATCTATCTATTCACCTATTCATCTATTATATGTAAAATATCTACAAAGATATGTACAATATCCTACAAAGATATTTACAATATCTACAAAGATATGTTCAATATCTACAAAGGTATGTACAATATCTACAAAGATATGTACAATATCTACAAAGATATGTACAATATCTACAAAGATATGTACAATATCTACAAAGATATGTACAATATCAACAAAGATATGTACAATATCTTCAAAGATATGTACAATATCTTCAAAGATATGTACAATATCTACAAAGATGTGTACAATATCAACAAAGATATGTACAATATCTTCAAAGATATGTACAATATCTTCAAAGAGATGTACAATATCTACAAAGATATGTACAATATCAACGAGGATATGAAAAATTTGCGTATGTACAAGTAAAATATTTCCATTAATACGTGTTGATGTATTGCAGCTGTGTGAAAACGATCTTTAATTTTACACTCGGTCAGATATATTTCAAATCAAACTTTAAATTCAAATTCAAGAATTCAGAAATTTCAAATGGAAGATATAAACCAACATCATTTTCCTTAATCTAAAGGCCGGATCTTTAAATAAAAAAAATCTTGAGCCTTTTTGCAACAAACGCAAAGTTTCCAATCCTAATATCTTCGCAACTGAGGGTGTAAACCTTTGTAACTTCAATTATATTATATAAAATGATTCCTTTGTTTGAAATATTTAAGGTTTACGACAATGGGTCGCAAAGTTTTAATTGTAAAGTCTCAATTCCTTTAAAGAAAAAGACAACATGAAGGTCTAAACCTTAAACTTTGGGAGACCTACATACAGGTTTTGACATTTGTGAAAACATAGCAATTAGTCATCTTTTATGTTTACTTTGAGTGCATTGCCGGCTCTTCTCTAAAGAAGCTCAAATTTGTAGTAAGCAACATTTTTCTCCTCTCATGTTGGTGAGTCTTAGCTCCAGCTATAAGTTTCAATTAACCTCAAAACTCCATTTAAAAATATATAATTTGTTTTCTGCAAGCTTGAATGTAAATAAATCTAAAGGAAGTTTTAGAACCAGCACGGTTTAACAATTTCTTTCCATTGGTTAAAAAGGTTTTCACATTTGCGCCATAAAACAATTTTATATAAGCAAATGTCCACTTCAAAGATGAAATAAAAAAGCTCGACAACACTTGGAAAAGTAAAATCCCGGTAATGTTGGCAGTTCTCCCTGGTAAATCCGTGTTAATTGTAAATAAATAGTTATTCTTACTTTTTCAGGAAAGAATTTAAATAAAGGTTTTTGTTTAAAAAAGACCCTGCACAAAGTGATACAGTGCTCCCTAAGAAGAAAGAGACTTTAAAGACGAGCATAAAATCCTAAAATATCATAAAACTATGTGTGTTGAAATTTTGATTTCTTCGACTAATCTATTAAACGTTTTTTTCAAAGATTTTGTAAAGAATTTTAGGATTAGAAAATCAGTGAATTTGAGTTCCATGTCAACATGTTTACATTTTTATTTTTGATATCGCTCATGCATGTTAAACTTAAAATAAGATCAGTTGTACTTTTATGAAGAAAAAATAAAAAGTTTCAAAAATATTAAAAATGATGAATCAAAAAGGTTATCGCTTAATGGTCCAGAAATAGTTAAATAACTGATGCACTGATGCAACCCCCTCAAACACTCCATCTCCATTAATATTGGAGTTCAGGGTGTCTCAAACTATATTGGAGTTCAGGGTGTCTCAAACTATATTGGAGTTCAGGATGTCTCAAACTATATTGGAGTTCTGGGTGTCTCAAACTATATTGGAATTCCGTGACAAATTTTGATCAGCGAAAAACATATTTGATCTTATTTAAACTTATAATTTCTTGATTAATTTTGAAGATAACGAAATTAGACCACATTTTGGAATTCTCCAAACCACCCGTTGATACACTCTATAATGCTATCTTTTTTTACCTATTTTTTTACTATCCAATATGTATTCCGGGTTGGATGGTAGGAGTAAGGATGCATTTACTCTGGGTTAAATCAAGGGAGTAAGGATGAATTTACTCCGGGTTGAATGGTGGGAGTAAGGATGAATTTACTCCGGGTTGAATGGTGGGAGTAAGGATGAATTTACTCTAGTTTGAATGGTGGGAGTAAGGATGAATTTACTCCGGGTTGAATGGTGGGAGTAAGGATGAATTTTGAATGGTGGGAGTAAGGATGAATTTACTCCGGGTTGAATGGTGGGAGTAAGGATGAATTTACTCAGTGTTGAATGGTGGGAGTAGGGATAAATTTACTTCGGGTTGAATGATGGGAGTAAGGATGAATTTACTCCGGGTTGAATGATGGGAGTAAGGATGAATTTACTCAGTGTTGAATGGTGGGAGTAGGGATGAATTTACTCCGGGTACAATGATGGGAGTAAGGATGAATTTGCTATTGGTTGAATGAAGGGAGTAAGGATGAATTTAATCCACGTTGAATGGTGGGCGTAAGGATGAATTTACTCCGGGTTGAATGGTGGGAGTAAGGATGAATTTACTCCGGGTTGAATGGTATCCAAACCCGGCACTGGTCGGGAGGAATATCTTTATGAATGGTCTGAGAGATGTTTAGATGAAGAGGGGAGTCAGTTGTAGACCATTCCTACTCCGATACACACCTACACTACTAGATCTAACCATAACCATCTTATCCATTCATTCAACTCTTGAAATATTCTGCAAATGATTTATATTTGCTACGTTAATTGTTAAAAAAACATTAATTTTTTACAGAAAATATTTAGATTTTATCCATATAACTTTTTTTTCAGTTCCGCGAAATTACTTCACTTTTTAAAAACCTTTTTAAGGTTAATTTTTTTACATCAAGACTTATTTTAGTTTTAAATTCATTATTTGTGTCATATTTACATTTTCCGGTTAAACTTTTTTTTTCTAAATTAAATGTTTAATAAATTGTTTTATTTTCATGTAAAGAAATTGCTTGTTACCCTTTCCCCAGAAATTTTTTTTATTTTCCCCGAATTTAAAAATTTAAAATTCATCCTAAAAAACACCACTCCCCTGTATTTAAAAATCTTAATATCAACACCATAACATATATAGTTGCAATAATAAATAATATAAACTTAGAAAAATAATAAATGTATCTTGAGAAATATGAATAATAAGATCATTAACGTTGTATTTAAAAATCTTAATATCAACACCATAACATATATGGTTGCTATGATAAATAATAAACAAAATCCTTTTAACGTATAAATTTAAAAGTGAAGTAATCTGTTTCCAGTAAATTTCGTGGATTTTATTGAAAATATTAGATTGTCCCTTCTGTTAACAAAAATATAGAATTTATAAATTCAAGAAATTCAAGATTTATGGCAAAAACTCTGTTGAACAAACTATTTCTTTTACTTTTAAAACAAGCCAATAAATTTCACACAAAAGTTATAGAATAACTTGTATAGCTAACGGCAAAATGGGCTTTTTAACAAGATTTTTTTAATAGCTTGAAATGATTAAGAAGACAAAAAAACTTTGTCCGAACCTCTTCTCTTAGTTTCTATATCTTTCAAAACTTATTTCAAACTCAAAAAAATGTTTTACAGATCTGTTGTTAAAACCTTAACTGCTCAATATTCACTGCAAGCTATAGACCAGAGGGATCGAAGGCTCAATTTTTTCGACATTTTTGGTTTTATTTTACACCCTTGTTTCTCCTGTAGTTTTGATTTGACGCAGAGGAGTAGTATTATGACTAATGAGACAATCAATTTTATCTGGTTATATATTAGGAATACAATACATTTTTTCTCAATAACTGCTTTAGAAAAGAACGATTGAAAACACAAGATATTTCAATAAAATGTGGAATTTAAGATTATACAGATTTTTCACAGTAATTTTTTTTGCAGAAAAAGGCCGGTTTATTTTTTATTCTTATTTTTGCATGTAAAAAGATACATTTATATTAATAACATTTTTGAGGCAAAACATGAGATTTTTAAAAATTTTGTTTCATAGACTTTCTTATTTGTGTTTGGTATTGAAAAATAAACACCACATTTATAATATTATGATTATTACCATTATTATTATCATCATAGTTTTTACTATTATTATAATTATTATTATCATTATGATAACTTTTGATAATGTTATAATTATTTTTATTATTATTATTACCAGCATAATTTTTACCTTTTTCATAGTAATTATTATTATTATTTGTATTATCATTAAGTTATCGATAATTTCAGAATCTAATTCGGGAACTCGGGATGTTATTATGTGACTTATAAACAGCTTTCAACTGTTCCAATCCAGAGGCTTTCAGGTATTGTTTACACCCCCCTCTCAACCTCCCCTTTAGGTACACCCCCCCTCTCAACCCCCTTTTAGGCCCTCAATCCTCCCCCCCATCCATAAAATAATCATCATCATTTTGAAATCCTTCTACCCAATTGTGAAATAGACAAAACTATACAAAACTAGACAAAACTTGACAAAAATAGACAAAACTAGACAAAACTAGACAAAACTTGACAAAAATAGACAAAACTAGACAAAACTAGTCAAAACAAGACAAAACAAGACAATACTAGTCAAAACTAGTCAAAACTAGACAAAACAAGAAAAACCTAGACTAAACTAGACAAAACAAGACAAAACTAGACAAAACTAGACAAAACTAGTCAAAAAAAAGACAAAATTGACAAAACGGATCAAGAAAAAAACCTATAGTTAAAGAAAACTAGATAATGCTATCTGAAACGAATTAAATGAATTCTTAAAACTAAGACTCAATTATTAAAAGAAGGAGGAGGGGGGGGGGGGTCAATGATTCAAGGAAACAAAGGAAAACAAATCTCATTGTATTAAAAACAAACAAAAATTTAATTTAGTGTCGTTTGCAACTATTTCTTTTTTTTCTATTGTCGAACTATAGAGATAGATAGATAGATAGTATCTGGATCTATTATCTGCGAACAAGACAAAAACTTGAAGATTCCTCCCCCACCAAAACTTCTTTTCTTTTCTTTAATCAATTCTTATTTTAAAAGTTTATAAGAGGT
The DNA here is from genome assembly GCF_000591075.1 of Eurytemora carolleeae. Taxonomy (NCBI): domain Eukaryota; kingdom Metazoa; phylum Arthropoda; class Copepoda; order Calanoida; family Temoridae; genus Eurytemora; species Eurytemora carolleeae. The sequence goes on from NW_019396402.1 coordinate 104,248, forward strand.
AGAAATCTGTCGTGGGCGGGAAAGGGATAAAAAAGGTAAGGAGGGATGAATAAAGGTTAGGAGGGATGAAAAAAAGTTAGGAGGGATGAATAAAGGATATACCTATTCTATCAATAACTCAATTTGATGAGAATATTGGGACGAAATATCGAAATTTTAAATTGTTATTCCAAGATACCTGAAACCTAGTTAAGCATGAATGGGTATAAATGAAGGGAATAAGGATGAATGAATGAATGAAGATGAATGAAGGGAAATTTAGAATGACTGATTGAATGGGTATGAATGAAGGGAATAAGGATGACTAAATGAATGGGTATAAATGAAGGGAATTGGGATGACTGAATGAATGGGTATGAATGAAGGGAATTAGGATGACTGGATGAATGGGTATGATTGAAGGAAATTAGGAACTGAATAAATGAGGATGAATGAAGAGAAATAAGGTTGATTGAATGAATGGGTATAAATGAAGGGAATAAGGATGACTGAATGAATGGGTATGAATGAAGGGAATTAGGATTCGACTGAATGAATGGTTATGAATGAGGGAAATTAGGATGACTGAATGAATGGGTATGAATAAAGAGAATTAGGATGACTGAATGAATGGGTATGAATAAGGGGAATTAGAATGACTGATTGAATGAAGATGAATGAAGGGAATAAGGATGACTGAATGAATGGGTATGAATAAAGAGAATTAGGATGACTGAATGAATGGGTATGAATAAGGGGAATTAGAATGACTGATTGAATGAAGATGAATGAAGGGAATAAGGATGACTGAATGAATGGGTATGAATAAAGAGAATTAGGATGACTGAATGAATGGGTATGAATAAGGGGAATTAGAATGACTGATTGAATGGGTATGAATGAAGGGAATAAGGATGACTAAATGAATGGGTATAAATGAAGGGAATTGGGATGACTGAATGAATGGGTATGAATGAAGGGAATAAGGATGACTGAATGAATGGGTATGAATGAAGGGAATTAGGATTCGACTGAATGAATGGTTATGAATGAGGGAAATTAGGATGACTGAATGAATGGGTATGAATAAAGAGAATTAGGATGACTGAATGAATGGGTATGAATAAAGAGAATAAGGATGGCTGATTGAATGAATGAAAAAATGCCGGAAAGAATCAATAATGCAATATAAATGATTAAGTTATTAAATGAATAAATTAGGAATTATTGAATTAGAATGAATGGGTTATGATTGAATTAATTATGAATGAATGAACTATGATTGAAGGAATTATGAATTTATGATTTATTGAATTATTAGTGAATGAATTATGAATAAATAAATTATAAATGAATGAATTTTGAATAAATTAATTATGAAAGGATGGATTATGAATGAATCATGGAAATGATTAACGAATTATAAATGAATGAGTGAATTATGATTGAATAAATGAAATATGAACATTTAATTTTTTTAAATTAGAAAATTATAAATTTTGAAAATGAATTTAGAAAAGAAGAAATAAATGCATTATGAATAGTAAATAAATGTATGGAAGGATATCAATGATTTAGTGAATTGAATAAAATAATGAATTAAGACAGGTTGAATGAATCATGAATGCATTTATGAATATATGGAATATGGTTGGGTGAATAGCAAACTAATTAATAAATTTTGAACAGTTGAGTGAATTATGAATGATGAATTAATCAATTTATAGTAAAAAAATGTTAGGACGGACGAATAATGAATGAATTAATCAATTCTGAGCGATTGAATAAATTAGAAATGAATTGATGAAAAGTGAATAAATGAATGGAATAATAAATTATATACTAAATAAGGATTTAAGGATTAATGAATCATGAATGAATGTATTAGAAGTAAATGGATTATAAAAAAATATCAAACTTTTGTTAAAAATCAGCGACTGTCTGTACTTCTAGTCTGTACAAAATACAAATAATGAATTAAAGAACGAAAAAAAAGAAATAAAATAGATTTTCCAGAAACTTCTTCTCTCGACCATGTTGACATGACATGTAATAGTTTCCAGTCCAATTTCCCGGATTTTCAAATATCTCGAGTTTTGTGGATTTTTTATTCTTGAAGAAAATCTAATCTTTTGATCTCTGAGTTTGCATTTCATCATTCATTTTCGACATTTCTTACAGCAAAACTGTTTTCATGTTGAAAACTATAATTTTTGTATAAAAGATTTAAATTGAATTAAATTACGCATTTAATAATCTTCGCCTCAAGGCACAATTTTACTCTTGCTGTCAAATTAGCATATATTATCCATAAAAACCTATTCTATACCGTACTCAAAATTCAGGGATGACTACTGTCACTTTTATGTTAAACTTAAAAAATTAAACAAAGAAATGAATGCAGAAAAAGAAAAATATGCTTTTAAAATTTACTAGAAAATCTTATGTTGTGTCATCCCTGAATGCATTCATTCTTTCTTTCATTCATTCATTCTTTCATCTTAAATCATTCATCCCAAGACTTGAATTATTTATTAGTTGTTATAAACTTTTAGCTAATCATCATTTCAAATATTCTTAAGACAAATAAGCGTTCATTTTGTTGCCGTAATCCCTACACCCAATACACCCTCACTCACCCTGGATTAACCAGGGTGAGATGAATTCGGTTTCTTTTTTTAGAATTCAAGCATTTGTTTGTCTATAATTCAACAATTTCTCAACTTTTTTGTTTTGTTTATAAAGCATGCCGACAAAAAAAATATAAAAGAGAAACGACAAAAAAATATGTTTAATTGGTCAAATTGGGAAGTTCTTCATGTTAAAAAACGAACCGTTAAATCTGAAGTCGTTGGTGCCTGAAAAACCTGTGAAATCCTTAGATTTCACTGGTCCAGGGGGGGGCTGAGCCCCCATATCCCCTCCTTCTGAGTGTACGCCTCTGACTGCAGTCTTCATCCTCACCACGTACTGCAGTAATTCTACACAGTACACAATCGGCCCAAATTAAAAATTTTACATCCCCCAAGGTTGTATAACAAAGTTAGTTACTTTCGACGTGCTTCAATGTACGGAAAATGTCGTCTCCTAAGATAGATAGATAATTACCCAATATGACATCAATGATTATAGAGGCAAGATGGACGTCATATTAGGTATTTATTGTTAACTAATTGTTCAAAATTTCAAATTCAGTGTACATTTGACAACAGAAATAGTGTACACTGTGCATTGTACGCTGTACACTGTATGCTGTATACTGTATGCTGTACACTGTACACTGTACACTGTACACTGTACACATCCTTCTTATCCTTCCCATCCTTCCCATCCTTCCCACCCGTCCCATCCTTCCCATCCTTCCCATCCTTCCCATCCTTCCCATCCTTCCCATCCTTCCCATCCTTCCCACCTTCCAGTTAAAATTCTTCTAAAATAAAATTTTTATTTGCATATAAATCTAGATATATCTATAAACTTCAATTCATATCAAAATTCAATTTGTAATATTCCTTGTTAAATTTAGTTTACCAAAACTATTACGTTTTAAAAATAGAATTTGTTCCCTCAGTTAATTTATTTATTTATTTTTAGAATTCTGCTTTCAAATACCCTGTCAACATTGTACAATTAGGTAATAGATAGAATTAAACATTAAATTGTAAAGGAATACCTTCACCTCAAACTATGATTTTAGAATCCGCATATCTTTGCAACCTGATGTCGTTGACTTTTGATATTTCAAACTTTGAATTCTGTTAGAATTGATAGTAATAGTTTGATCTGTAAAAAGTTGCCACCATCATGCAGGTTTTAAAAATATAAATTAAGTTCGAGGCGAGTATTGTTATGCTTCTTATAATTCGTTGTAAAGACTCTACTAAAAACAAAGAGTAAGTTTATAAAACCAAAAAGTTTCATTTGATATGATAATTGAGTAAAGATATCAGGATAGTAGTGGACCTTAAATAATTTTCCAAAAAAAAATGTCTTACGCTGGAAGCTTTCTAAAATGTGTTCTGCTTACTTTTTAAAAAGGCAAAGACGTGTTGGTTTATTTTAGTAACATATTTTTTCTTCCGCACTGTTAAAAATTTTTGAAACATAAGGTTAAAGGGAAAAAATACATTTTGCCTGTAAGGAACTGACAGATTAAATAAAATAATATTTCTTTTTCAGATTTCGCGGCTTTCAGTTTATATATTTCAAAGAAAAGAGACATATTATAATACAAAAAAACAGACATGAAAGCTCTAACATTCTGTCATGTACTGTACGTACTACAATCTCTGTATATGGTGAATTGTTACAAAGTACGACCATCTCTGTATGACCCTGTGGAGCTAGTACATTTTCAACTACTGGATGGTAGTGAGAACGTAAACAGAAATAGATACGATGTCATCCCGCCCTACACACTCTCCCCATCTCGTCCCGCCCTCCCGTTACTCAGCAGGGGAGAACGGGAAACCGGCTTTGACGAATACCTGGACGGTACGGCGGAACCATCCTGTCGTGAGCTGAGAAAAATGTGGCGGTTAGCCCGGAAAATCCATAATAAGGTATATATATATACATTATACATAAAATTAACCTCACTGAACTGGGATGATATGTTTGGTGTACTGTCCAAATACTTTTTTTAAATCCTTACATCTTTGCAACCTGATGTCGTGGACCTTTAATAATTCTTACTAAGAATTTGACCAGATTATGTCGAAATATGGAAGGTTGGTTGCAAAGATATAGTGATTAGCAAATTAGAGTTTGTTTAGCACTCTGAAATCTAATACTTAAATGCTGTAAAAGATGGGGGGGGGAATTTTTGGAAACCTCTTTGTAGGATTGTTTTTATGGGATGTTAACATTTTTTTGTAGAATTCATTGAAACAGTAAAATTTTTGCTTGTGCAAATCATGATGAATTTTACATTTTTGAAAAGCCCTTGACCACATCAACATCTCAAAAAGGCAATTTTTTAAGGCAAATGGTAGGAGATTATATCAATACAATGAAGACAACTTTCGATTTCAATTTTAATTATATCAATTTGTTGAACAGTATGTATATTGTATAAATAAAATTAAAAGTCAAGAGAAGCTTCATCGCTTTCATTGTAGCGATATAATCGCCTACCACTGTATTGTTAATCTTTTATTTTTATACTTTTATAATGCAATATGTTTATTTTCTGTCTACTCCAGGCAATTGAAACAAATGAGATCCCACGAAAAGTTCATTCATTCGCAGATTTCGAAGCTGACAGATTTAGAAATGCCAGGTAAGAATATTAAAACGACGCAAAAATATAAATGCCCGATTTAAAACGGTATCCTTAAAACCTTAATCAGATCAAAGATAAAATCGGCTTTCTTAATAAAAAATTGTTTATTTTTCTCCATTGTTTTTTTTTCTTCATTGTTTCTTGTAAGCAAGAAATGCGCAAGTCACTTTTGCTGAGAAACCACAAATGAAAATGAGCAATTTAAAAACAAAAGCACACTTACCAAATTCATGCTTGATCGCGGCGAACCATAAGGGAGGATTAATTAAAATACATTTCAATCTAGGTCTGTCCTGACGTGTTTTCGACCACCTTTTCATTCTTAAACTTTCCCTTTAAAAGTTTCCAATTCTTAAATAAAAGTTTTTCAGGAGTTAATTTTCTTTTAACAAGTTTAAGTATAGAATAATCTCCTGGAAAGTTAAACATTTGATTTATTGAGTTCAAAGCTGGATTAATTCTTCTAAAAAGCTTGCAGAGACTTTGCCCCCCCCCCCCCCCCTAACACACCTACACACAGACTTATTTTCAAACTTTTCAATCTTAATTTCCTATTTCCTGAAAAAACATCTCCGGGTTTTAGATATGTCTCTTTGCCCCCTCCTCCAACTCCAAACTATCCTGTTGCACCCATGCCCCCGCCTTCACCTTCTTATTTGTACGATCTATAATGTATATATATTTTATACTTGTTATGTATATTTGTTTGTCTAGGGCTTTATGACGTCCAAACCTGTCAAGTTTTCTGTTTTTCGTTTTAGGATTTTTGTGTCTCCAGTGAATTTTTTGTGTTGTATAATTTTGTCTAATATTAGAGTCTGTCAAGGAAATTCGTGTCATTTGATGATATATGTGTCCCTAATTTAGATTTTTGTGTCTTATGAAGTTTTTTTTGTGTTCGATGAAATTTTTGTATCCAGTGAGGATTTGTTTGCGTCTAATTAGGATTTCTGATTAGGTCAGGGGGAACTTTACAGTCAAGTTAAGATTGGAACGAGTGGCGCGATGCTCCCTGATTACATATTTTTTTCTTTTCTAGAAGATTCCGTGGAAAGAGTGGGAGTAGCAGCCCTCGGAACAGAAATAAGGGAAGTAAGGGAGGATCTAAAGAGGAGGTACGTGAATATTTCTAATAATGGAAGTAAGGGAGGTACGTGAATATTTCTAATAATGGAAGTAAGGGAGGTACGTGAATATTTCTAATAATGGAAGTAAGGGAGGATCTAAAGAGGAGGTACGTGAATATTTCTAATAAGGGAAGTAAGGGAGGTACGTGAATATTTCTAATAATGAAAGTAAGGGAGGATCTAAAGAGGAGGTACGTGAATATTTCTAATAAGGGAAGTAAGGGAGGATCTAAAGAGGAGGTACGTGAATATTTCTAATAAGGGAAGTAAGGGAGGAGGTACGTGAATATTTCTAATAAGGGAAGTAAGGGAGGATCTAAAGAGGAGGTACGTGAATATTTCTAAAAAAAATGGACTGTACTGATATAATTTCACGTGACTAGCTTTATCTATAGAATGGCATTCTCCGAGACATAACGGACCCTTCAAACTTTCTCTAATCAATATTGTGGAAGATATTGTCGGGTTTCTAGCTTGAAAAATCAGAAATGAGCAAGTTGATTGATTGAGAATCAATCAATCAATATTTAACCAGAATATGATGGATATCTCTTGTATATTTAATTGGACAAAGCTTTTCAATAATACATTATCTCCAAAGTTCTCTTCTTTAATAAAAACAAATATCCCTCATAACCCTGTCAGGATTATTTTTAAACATAAGAACACAAACCTTATCAAGATTAAACATTTTCTTCAGGACAATTTATTTCAGAAAAAATTGTCATATGTTTAGTACATAATTGTTTTTCATAATCTGATCTAGTAAATAATAAAATACAGTTGCTCTCCTGATAACCTTGATCTATAAAATACCCGCCACGAGGTTAGAGATAATGATAGGATGACTCCTATAGCAATATATCTAGAAGGAGACGGCTTATTTGGTGTACCGTCCCAGTAGTACTGTACAGCCCGCTCTAGCTGGTTCCGGTTCTTAAAATGAAACAGACCTAACAATGTACTGTCTAGGATGTGTACGGTACGGTGAGCTATAGTCAAGATTCTGAGACGGTAAAGCGTCCCCGGGACCACGTGAGGACCGTGTACACTGAACTACGGGACCCGGATACACCCCTCAGCTCAGATCCAAACCCTGGCGCATGGAACTCAGGAATACAATATTTTGAAAAATCAGCTCCAAAACCTTCACACTTCGACAACCTTCACTCTGAGCTACGTCAGAGCCAAGGGTTGCCGGCTAGGTCGGATAAGGGATCAGGGCAGGATTGGGGTAAACTACTATACAGGGAGAAACAGAGAAAACCGTCTCAGTTCGACTTGCTCAGAAGCACGTTAAAACAGGTATAAAACAGACAAGTTTAGTTTTTGCATAATCTGATCCAGTATTCATATCTATAGTAACTGTAGTAACGAACAGTAATGTCTTCGTGCGGTATATATATAAACACGTTGGTACCGCGGCATTCCAGTGTTACAGTTTTGTAACGAATCTCAAAATACAGCAAGAACTAGAATTTTACTAATAACATTTTCCATATTATGTGAAATGGGTCTGTTTACACCGCACTATTTTTCATTGAACTATCTAAAGTTAAACTTAAAGTTTTAAAGTCGTCTTCCAATTCCACAGTTATCTGAAGTGTAAAGGCTGGCTTAATTAAAATGAAGAAACAAATAACTCTCGAAGTTTCTTCAGATTCCAATTTTCACTGACACGTCAAAAGGGAAAAAATTGAGACTTTGCCCCAAACTCAAATGTTCAAAATCCTGTATCTTTGCAACCTGATGGTGTAAACCTTCGATGTTTCAAATATAGAATTTATAGTTTGAAATATCTAAGGTCTATGACAAAGAAAATCAGAGTTTGTGTCAAAGATTCAATTCCTATAATGCATTGTTCGAAAATAGTGGCTTACTTGACTTGGATAGCTATATTTTCTCCCTTCATGATTGATCGAATGAATGATATCTCTTGTTGTAAATCTAAGACCAGCTGTGCACTGTCCAGCTTTTCAGGATTATTTCAATCGTTTATGTTAGCCCTGGGATCCTGGGATCTTATAGTTCGACCCAGCCATGGCAAATACAATAATCTTCTGCCAATTCATTCATGAACTCTTATCCTAAAACCAGTTTAGATTTTTGCCTATAATGCTCACGAAACGACCCATGACGTCACCATTCAAAAATCCGCGAAAACTGAAAGTTGAGAAAACCGCAAAAGAGATTGTTCATCTATTTTATGGAAGACATAGTTCACTTATTAATCTCAAACAGTTTTTTTAAGCGCTAGAATATCAGAATATCAGAATTCTTTGTCAGTGTTCACAATCACAACAGAAAGTCTCGGTTTTAAAACGAATTTGCGGATTTTTTTCTATATTTGATTCTACGGTTCTACCAAAGCAAATTTCAGACCACAAAGAAATTGCGATGAATTGCAAAAAATGGCTTTCTTTGGATTCCCAAGTTATTATTATTTGTATTTAAAAAAAAATTAGTTGATTTAAAAAAATTTAGGATGGCGGAAGAAGTAGATTGAATTATAGAGACGAAACCAGCGGAGCAATTCAAACCGGAGGAATAGTAGACAAGGAACATTGGAATAGAAGGAAAAATCTTCGAAAACACAAAAATCAAGATAGAAAGGTAGGAAACCGTGAAAGTACTTCAAAGTTTCATTCATCAATAAGTTTGCTATAAAGTTGTGTTGATATTTCTGTTTAGATTTGCCAGTTTTTCTTGTTTTTGTTTATCTATCTGAAGACTTGTATGAAACACAAAAGATAATAAAAGAATACTTTTCAATAAAATAATACACTAAAAAGTACAATGTTCTATTTTATGACTTTTTGCAACAGGAATAGAAGTTTTAAATGTGAAGTAATGACTCTTTTTCCTTTTTTTTGTTTACCCTTTTGGTGCAAGAATTAGGATTTTTCAAAATACTCACTATTATTAAATAAAAGTATGGTTAGTCATTTCTTTTTAAGAAATTTACATTTATTACATTTTTTTCACAAATTAAATATAATGCATGAAATTAATTTTAGAATTAAAATATGGTCATAGAAATAATACAATAGTTAAAGAACTAAACATGCAGGGTTACCAAGATGGGATGAGACTTTAGATCAGAACAGAAACAATTGTACGGAATTTGTTTCTGTCTTTATACCAAATCATTAAAAGCTCAGAAAACTCAATCTAACTTTGAAAACGTCATATTTGAAGAGTTTCAGGTCGTCCTTACAGTCTCGTCCTTATTGGGTACCCCCTGTTCTTTCAAGACTAATTTTATTCTGCAGTGTGTCCCAAAAACATGATAATTAAGATGTAAAGATAGTTTTATGATCTGTTCTCACAAAGTGTGTTTTAAATAAAGGTTATACATATTTTAAGCATTCTAAAATTTGAACAACCTCTTAAAATGTTTTAACAGTTTTTGGGGTTTTAAGCATCATATTTACAAAGTTAGAAGAGCCAATAGATTTTCTTTTCGCAAGAAGACGACATGTATTTATCTACTTCTGTCTGTTGGGACACACCGTATCTTTGCCCCGCATGCTTTACTAACCCACTAATAATGAACTAACCCTATAGATAGAGGAGCTAGAACAAGCTTTGTTGGATGGTTTCAGACGGAATCAGTTCCCAATACAATCTCAACAGGTAGATTATCTATCTATCCATCGAGTAGTATTTAGCCAATTACTCCTTTCAACCCAAAGCTAGAAACAATCGCGTTGAATTTTTTAAATGAATATGTCTACAGCTACAAAAAAGTATAAGTGAGAAGGAAGTTAAAACCAAAAATCAAGGCGTCGCGAATATCCAAGTCAATGATATTTAAGTTTCAGAGTTGTCTTTATCTCAGTAAGAAATGGAAAATTCAATCAACAAACTGAACGAAACGTTAGGTTATTAGTTGTAAAATCTTGATGGGTGGGTACACCCTCACCTAGTGTGGTATAGTGGAGGGGTGGGTACACCCCCACCTAGTGTGGTATAGTGGAGGGGTGGGTACACCCCCACCTAGTGTGGTATAGTGGAGGGGTGGGTACACCCCCACCTAGTTTGGTATAGTGGAGGGGTGGGTACACCCCCACCTAGTGTGGTATAGTGGAGGGGTTGGTACACTCCCACCTATTGTGGTATAGTGGAGGGGTAGGTACACCCCCCACCTTTTAATTCTTTTTAAAATGATTTAGATTTGATTTCATCAAATATCTCATTTTTTCTCTTTAAATTATGGTAAACTATACAAACTATACCATTTTGATTAAATGCTAAGGCTTTCAATTTAAGGGGACAAGGAGAACGTAATTAATCCTCTAAACACAGATTCAAAACTTTAAACATAACACAGTTATCTAAAAACAGGAAATCCAAGTGTTCACTGGCGAGGATTTTTAAAGTCAAAGGTCAGTAGGGTACGGTTGTGAATCTGACATAATTTCCACCCACAATCCCCCTGCAGAGAATGGTTTAAAAATGTAATCGATTTTTTTCAATATTTCATTTTCCACAGTTTGGAAATTGAATTTTCTTTTTATGAATGTGTGGGAGTTACCTGATATACTGTTTCGTATACTGCTACCTCCTTATATATATATATATTTATAAATATATAGCTTCAAATTTAGATATTTCTCATCCGTAAAAGTATCCGGGATAATTCTATATATTCATGCATCTACAATGTTCATGGATCCGTGGTATTTTAGTTGAGAGAGAAAGAGAGGATAGATAAAAATAGGGTTGTACTTTTAAGCTATAGAGTATGATTTTGAAAATTTAAAATTGGCTGAACTAGGACTTACAAATCTATAAGAACTTATCAGTGTCTTGAATCAGCAAAGGAATTTAGTTCTTTCTAATTCCCCGCGTTTATTATAGTTTGAATATAATACTTCTTGTACATTTTCAATAATTGATAACATTATTGTTACCTTTGTTTTTACGTCACCAGAATTTCTACCAATAGCAAAGCATATCTGGTCATTAACTAGAAATTCCTCTTTTTGTCGTTCAGTACTGTTCATGTGGTTCCTTCGGCCACATATGAGTTTTGTATAACTTTTAAAGTTTTATATTAGTTTCTCAATAGGGGTTCCGATCAACTTCTAAGTTTTCAAATTTTTCCCTTTCGTTTTTCCTTAACAGTCCCTTTAAGTTTTGGGTTCTATCGGAAGATATATATCTCTAGAAACATATCTTCTGGTCTCTGAACACGAGTTTGCCAATATAAAGTAGATATCTGGACCAAACTCTTACATTCATTCATTCAATACCACACCACACAACTAGAAAACCACTATATCAAACCACACAACTAGTGAACCACAACACCACACCACACAACTAGAAAACCATAAAACCACACCACACAATTGGAAACTCACAAAATCGCATAACAAGAAAACCACGATACCATACAAAGCAACTAGAAAACCACAGTATCAAACCATACACCTAGAAAACCACAATACCAAAACCACACAACTAGAAAACCACAATACCATACAAAGCAACTAGAAAACCACAATATCAAACCATTCAACTAGAAAACTACAATACCAACAACAAAACTAGAAAACCACTATACCAAACCACACAACTAGAAAACCACAATACCAAACCACGCAACTAGAAAATCACAATACCAAGCCACACAACTGGAAAAACACGTTACCACACCACACAACTAGAAAACCACTATATCAAACCACACAACTAGAGAACCACAACACCACACCACACAACTAGAAAACTACAATAATCTACCACATACAAGGAAACAGACTAGCAAAAGACGGGCATTTAATAACAACAATTTTGAACCCCGCCATTTTGTTGAAAATATGATGGTGACATCATCACTTGGAAACTTTAAACTTTAAAATTAATTTGTTGAAAGAGTTTGTACCATGTTGGTTTAATGTGAGTTTCTGGTCCCTCGACTTTTTCAGCACAAAATTTACTTTGTAGAATATATTTTAGAGAACAGAAATAATTAAAATCATTTGAAGCGAAAAGTCAGGGAGCCACATTGGCGCAGAGTGGCGCGCCGGCTCTTTAGTACCATCTGGCGGCCAAAATTGGCAACTCAAATTAATACATGTTGAATAATCTGCAAATCAATATTTTTGATCTTTTTATTCAAATTTACATGAAGTGCAACTTGCATGATATTTACTTCTAACAAATAACAAACCAACACTTTAAGAAGAATTCATAACAATAGGTCGTAATATCTAACTATTTATTTATTTAAAATTATTTTCAGTTGCGGAAAGGTAAGAAAGACGAAGCAAAGAAAAGATTCCGCGAACGCGAGTTCTACAAGAACCTGATGTTAAAGGGAAAGTAGAATCTATAATACACCTGTATTAAAACTGCTACAGCTAAAAGTTCCCGGATTTTGTACGACGAAAAATCCGCCAAAAGATTGCTTCCAGAAATTTCAAACACAGAAATGAGCTGCAGTAGCAAAAGACATCTCGAGGTATTTCAATATGAGAAAAATATTTATTCAGTGATTAAAACTGCATTTTCTTGTTTGTCGAACAAAAGTCTAAAATATTTATTATTTAAATGGCATATTTCTATGCTAAATATTTAACCGTGCATGTGCATAGTTACAAATAGCAACAAACTCCGATTCCAGTGAATTTATATTATTTATTAATGTTCAACGTTTTAAACCATTTTTTCTGCAGTATATATTGGACATATCCATGTTTATTTCACATATCTGTTTTATGTTCAAAATTAGCCATTAAGTCCTACATATCAAATTGATTGAGAAAATTAAACACAAGAAACATATCTTATCAAAAATTATATCATTTTTTCAAAACCGTCAGGAATTTTATTTTCCATGTAAAAAAATAATTTTTAGCTGTAAATAATTCATGTAACATTTGTTCTCCAGCCCTCTTGGCTTTCCGGAAAATGTTGGCTTTCAATTATTGTCTTTTCAAGCTTTTTCAAGCTTTCAAGAAACAAGAAATTCTTTGAAGAATGTGTGTATTGTGTTCTAGCAGAAACCTGTCTCGCTACAGAGCAGAGTAGAGGTTCCGTGAATACTCAAATAAATAAAATTCTGAATTTCGGAGATTTTCTTCAATTAATTGCAACTTTTATCGTTGAAAATAATCAAGAATTTCTTAAATTTTGAGAAAAAGGCCTCTGTCACAAAAGGGTCCAACTTAAAAATTGTAAAAATAAACAGGTCGAAACTTTTGAAGCCCGGTGGATAAAACTAACACATTATGGATTTATCAAAATCTATGTTAAAAATCTCTTGGCGAATTTAAAAAAACCGAAAAAAACCTAATCGCCATAAATTAAAAGTTTCTGCTGTTTAAGTCAGGCGTTGCAGTTCAGCGAAATCTTAATCAAAAGTTTTGACCTCTTTGTTTATCTTCCACCATTGGACAAAATAGCTGTGATGAACCCATGCTACCATCTTTCCATTTATATATTTATTCAAAAATCCTGTTTTCTCTTTTATTATTTTATCATTTTATCTAAAGAATCTCTTATATACATATATATATATAGGTCTGAATTATAAATCTAGTCATGTCTTTAATGATACAACCTAGATAGATAGATAGATAATCCTTGATTTATCATCAGTTTATAAGTTATTTTAATGTAGAGCTGGCCATATAAGTATAGAAAATTAAACTGACATTTTCAAGAAATATAAATTTGATTCTTGAAACATGATCACAAAATTTCTGGTCATAAATCATTAATTAAATTCATTTAATGAAACCAAAATTATCCAAATCTGAACGAAATTCTTTAGAGATATTGAAAACACAAAAAAGGCCGACCACATTTTGTCAAAAACATCTGCAATTTCTGTTTATTAATTTAAAATTTTTTACTTTTTTTGTAATCCAAGCCCAGCTCATATTTTCAGAATTTAAAAGAGAATCTATCTATTAAATTATTGACCAAAAATTTATGAGAATTTATATTTAATTTCTGAAAAAAATGTATATTCCTATATGATGATAAGTGAAAATATTAGATTAGATTGTCCGTATTGATATTTATCTATTTCTGGATTTTGTTACAAACATATCATAACTTTCTGTTCATATAAAAAGTATGAAAATACCCTCAAGAAAATCAGACATTTTTCAAAAATATTTAATTTTAGTAATGTGTGTTCAAAAATTAAATATTATAAAATATTTATATTTTACGTATTTGTTCAAGAAAATATAAACAATTTGGAACTTTAAAATCATTCTGAAAAAACATACCGTTCCGCGATATGTCGAACTGAATGTTAGTGATATCTCACAAATTATAATTCCTAATATTCTGTTTGACATTTTAAAATGTTTGATAGTTTCTTAAGTACTTTCTTTTGGGACTAATGTTTCGTTCGTTGAGGGGTCAGAGGGATTGAAAGATTGCTAAAAATTCGATCCTTCTTGAGGCTGAATAACAGAAAATACCAAATATGTTTGACCACTCAAAATGTCTCCGCTGAGTTTACCAAAGATGTATTCAAACTGTAATTAATTGTAATTTTTATTATTAGAATTTTTCTGGAGGATAACAAAAGTTTTTTATACAAAAGATTATTATTTTCAATTAATCTTCAAATATTTTTAAAATCTTCAATAAAAGCTTATTGTTAAGCAACTTCTGCATACATTGTGACTTATATTTACTATTTAATCCATTAATTTCAAATTGATACTTCATTGAAGTCTTTACCAAATATAATTATTGTATTTTCATAAATTTAATTTTTATTTTTTGCAGGAATAATGTTTTGAGCAATGATATTTGGAGCGTTCTTGAAAAATGTTTAATGGACAAAGCATTTATGATAAATATGTCTTGACAACTCAGGTTTGCTTCATTTTCCTTATACCCTCTTAAAGGGACTGTCAGCGTAATTTCAAGTGACCCTCCATGCAAGGAAAATTAGGTTTTTTATCCGTCAAAAGCGGTTTTCAAGAATTCGAAAGAAAATATATATTTTGGCCTACTTCTAGAAAGTGAATATCAATATTTTGAATCTTTATTCAGTCAAATGTTTCTAGGCCCGGCACTGTTGTGAATTGAACACTCCATTTTTGAATGGAAGTCCAATTGAAATTACGTCTGCAGTCCATTTAGCAACCCAATCTAGGGCTGGGCACTTTAATCATTAGTACTTTTTTATTTCATTCATTTCCGTGTAGGTAAATCAATTATGTTATCGTTATTTATCTGCTGCATCTAATGCAAGTTTCTTCAAAAATTATTTTTAGTCCAAGTCGTTTAATAACAGATTTTTTTCCATTTAGTAATGGTTTTTCCATTCGGTAACAACTCTTTCCATTATCTAACGAATATTTCCGTACACTAACGGTTATTTCGTTTATTTTTAAAATTTATGTGTTTGATAACGATTCTTTTTGTTAAGCAGCGGTTATTTCCCTTCAATAACAATTCTTTACAATATTTAAGGAATCTTTTCATACATTAACGAAAAGAAAATCTTGGTAAAAGTTATTTCCATTAGATAAAGATTCTTTCCGTTTAACAATAAATATTTCCGTTTTGTAACAATTCTTTCCGCCTGATGTATCAAGTTTAACCGTTCGATATCGAGTTTTTCAGTTCGGTAGAGAATATTTCTGTTACTTTTTAAAAATTTCCGTTGGTATAGAAAAGTTTGTCCAGTTCTAGTTGAACCTTGTGGATTGTTTTGAATAGAATTAATTGTTCCTAGAGGGGAGTAATACCGTGCTTTTACAAGAATATGTTTAAACAATCTCACATACATCCTTACACAAGTATAGACAATGGTCTTCATCTGTTGATAGGCAAGAAACTTATAATGTAACCATGCATCACACAATATGCCCAAAAGCATAGAAAATTTTCAGTTTTGACAAAAAAAAATAATCAACCATTTTGAAATTTTTCGATTTCTGGATAGATTCCGTTGAACATTTTTGGTTGAATGCAAAGTTTAACATTTAAATTTACTTCCCAAATAAAAAAAACAACTATGCTTCCAGGGCGCTTCGTGCCAATCTTTTATTTCAATTCAATTAAACATGTTTTTCCATCAAAATTCGATCTTCATTAAATTTTTTAAGATTTTAAAAATCCACGAAATCTTTTGTGAAAATCCGCGAATTATTTTTGTTTTGTTTTACGATCTACACAAAGAGAACATGTTCACAATTAATTTAGAAGATGGGCGCGAAGCGCCCTCTAAGGCTAGTTGTATATAAATAACAAAAAAGTTTGCGGATTTTATAAAAAGAAAATTGTGGATTTTTTTTTTAATCTAATGAAAATCTAATTCTGTTGGAGGCGAATTTTTGAAATTTTGATCATCCAGAAACCTTTCGGGGTCTTATGAGGTTCCACAAAAAAATGTATGCACATATTTAATAGGCATTCAGGGCGCTTCGCGAAGTTCGTGGACATCTTCCATTTCAATTGTGAACATTTTCTCTTTGAGTATCTACATTGTAAAACATAAACAATCAAAAAAGTTCACGGATTTTTAAAAAGATTTCTTGGATTTTCAAAATTTAATGAAAATCGAATTTTGTTGGAGGCTAATTTTGAAATTTTAATCATTCATAAACTTTCCTTGGGGTCACAACACATTTGGGCCCGATCGGTTCAGCCGATTTGACGTTTATTGGATACAAACAGACAAACACCCAAACAGACAAGGAAAGTATAAATATAGATACGTTTATTTAATTAAAATTAAGGTCAAATAATTCCATTAAATTTGTTTACTAATTTTCTAAACTCTAAGCAATTCTGATTCTGTAAACCTTTGATATTTCAAACATAGATTATTAATCTAAGGTCTACGACATTGGGTTGCAAAGATTTATGGATTAGAAAATCTGAGTTAGACCCAATTGCTACAAAGGATTTATGTGAACTAGGTTAGATTTAAACATAAGTGACAAAACTAAGTATCTGAAAGTAAATAAACTGCTTTATATAAAGGTAAACCACTGCACAATAGTCTGTTATAAAGATAGTTTACTCTATGCATAATATATAAGGGCACAAGAGTATGAAAGAGGGGAAATACTTATTCCTCTCGGTATGAATTTATTTAGTCTTTCTCAGCCTTCAAATAAGTTTCAAGAGTATATTTGATTAATGGGATATCCATGACTAAACAGATGATATCAAAAATGTGTAAAGTTCAACTATCAGTGTAGAAATAATAATCCAAAATGGCGGATTAGGGACAAATTTGCCTCTTTACATATTCTGTACTCTGTGAAGAAGGTTGAGGGAAATCTAGATAAATTCTCTCAATTCTGTAAATCCTCCCACGCAAACCCATGCACAATACAAACTATATTTTATGCCTGAAGGGAGTGTACATAGATTCAACCTGATTTTTTAAATTTTCATCAATTTTTAAGACAGGGTCGACTTTGAATTGTCACAACGCCTTGGGCTTTGATTTTACCGCTTTAACTCACTTATGCTTTTCTGTTGCCCTTTACATGTACACTTTACATGTACACTTTACATATACACTTTACATGTACACTTTACATGTACACTTTACATGTACACTTTACATATACACTTTACATGTACACTTTACATGTACACTTTACATGTACACTTTACACTTTACATGTACACTTTACATGTACACTTTACATGTACACTTTACATCTTAGTACTACTATGAAGCACTGGTTTATAGCTTTGGTTTTAAGAAGTAATTGACAAAATTTTCAAAGATTTTAGCTTGAGAGCTTGCAACCTTTAAATCACTGTGACTGTAAGCGTAATTTCAAGTTACTGTTGACGTGCTTTGTGTGATGAAAAATGTAGAAGATACCGTCGTTTATCAGACTGTACAAGTGTTTATTTCTGCTTCTCATTGCTTCTCAAGTCCCTTTCGCAGAAAAACCACAAATGAAAATAAACAGTTTAAAGAAACAAAAACCTTGATTTCTTATTCATACTTGGTCCGACACAGCTTTTAGGGGTTCCTTTGTAAATCCTGCATTACCATGGAGGGTCACTTGAAATTAGGCTTCCACTCCCTTTAAATATTCTATGTACCAGAAAACCAATTGTATTAATATTCGAATTTTGAAAGGAAATAAATTGGAAAAAAAAAATTTGAAAAAAATATTAACGAAGATTTTTATTTATAGATATTCTGCTCAAAGGTGTTTGAGGTGAGAATGTCCAAAAAAATTCTCAATCTGTCTTGAAGTTCGAGTTTCGAGCGAAAAAAAAAATTAATCTTTTCGCGAAAATTTCGCGTTTTTTCTCGAAAGCTTTCGTTCGCTGAAACCATATTTGTAGTCATTATGAGTACAGAGGGTTTATTTCGTTTATATCTTAGATATTTCTATCTTAGCTTAGAATTATGTTTTGCGGGAAAAAATTCTTCTTACTCCAAGGAAATAAACTACCAGTGTCAAAATGATAATGATAAAGTAGAGATTTTGCATTTCCCTCGAATCTGACAGCTTACTCCCCCGCAATCTGGGGAAAACAAGAAGAATATAATTCAGCTTATTTATAAAATAAAGCTCTTCGTTCATATAAATATATATGAATGGAAAAAATCGGTGTTTTACTTATCAGATAACTAATTGTTTTTTTGATGTTGTTGTTGATGTGGTTAGTGTTGTTGTTGTTGTTGTTGTTGTTGTCGTTGTTGTTGTTGTTGTAATTGATGTGGTTAGTGTTGTTGTTGTTGTTGTTGTTAATATTGTTGTTGATGTTTTTGTTGTTGTTGTTATTGTAATTGATGTGGTTATCTTTGTTGTTGTTGTTATTGTAATTTATGTAGTTATCGTTGTTGTTGTTGTTGTTGTTGTTGTTGTTGTTGTAATTGATGTGGTTATTGTTGTTGTTATTGTTGTTGTTGTAATTGATGTGGTTATTGTTGTTGTTGTTATTTTTGTTGTTATCGTTGTTGTTGTTGTTGTTGTTAGTGTTGTTGTTGTTGACATTGTTGTTGTTGTTGTTGTTGTTGTTGTTGTTGTTGTTGTTGTTGATTCCACTACAGTCAATAACCTGTACTGTATGGAGTCTTCTTGAGGTAAAATAATTCTTTAGTTTTCAAGGTAAATGTTTTCAGAATTTTCCGTCTCATCTTCTCTTCAACAAAGGAGTAAGATTTTCTTTGACCATGTTTAAAACATGAATGGTGCAGGGTTTATCATAAAGAATGAGACTTCAGAGACGACTGTATGGATATTATCTATTCCTAAAATGTATGGTTCTCTGCAGGTAAAAATGTCTACTTTCTTTGTGAGATCATATGGTTAACCATTAAAATACTATTCAATATAGAAGATTAATTTTACTCCCCAGATCGTCATATTCAGAGAGTTTTTGGTCCTCATTAGTCTTATCCTTTGTAGGTAGGGATGCCAATGCAAGTGGATTTTAATTGCGCGAAATTGCGAACCCTCTAATTTTGTCCACGCAATTACAAGAACAGTTGCGTACTATTCCTCTCAGTTGTGCGCAATTCCACGCACTCCGATTTTGTCAAGTTCCAAGAAATATTAATAATGACGTATTCAGCTCTTTACAAAATTCTATTTTCAATGTATTTAATGTTACTTTACTAAAATATTTAATTTATCGTGTTGATTATTTTATGCTGAAAATATTAAAAAAAAATGTTAGAAATGTGTTCAAAATAAACTTCTTTTCAATTGTTTAGGAAAAACAGATCGATACATTTTTGGAAAATAACTATTTTTTAATAGCTGTAAATACAAAATAAACATTAATGAATCCATTCTAGCGCACTGCAAACCAAGGCTTACAAAAATATTGATCAGTATATTACTGTTTACTCCTTTTAAAGTAAAGGTAGAAACAAGCGCTTTGCATGTTAAAATGTGCATACCTAGGGCTATAAAAAAGTATACGCGAGTTGTTAAAATTCGAGGTTGTCTAAAATATATTTAACTTTCAGAGTTTTCTATAGATATCTCAGTGTCCTATAGATACATAAAAAATTAAAGCTGTTATTGTTTTCTCGTGAAACGTGTTCTATTTACCTTTATCGTGATTTTCTAAAAAAATACATAATTAATTAAATTTGTTATTCGTTCTGCCTATACATCCTTTGTTGGTACCGTATTGTATGCTGTATGAGGGGGGGAAGGCGACCCGCACCCGATTTAGCTCCGAACCGCGCGCAGATGCCGTCACAAAACAGTATTTACGGTATGTACTTACCCCTATGCCGTCCGATCCTTACCCGAATTTTGCCTTCTGGCAAATTTCTAAATTTGTATCTGCTAATTATAGACTAATGCAGCATGATTTAAATTTATTAACATGGCATGGCATCTATCTCATAATAAACCTTTTTATCATATTTATGTTTTTAACAGTAGCACATTTTCTCTGCTGAAATATTAGCGATACATAAAAACAATTCTGATCAAACAACATTTTTGTGTAGATAGTATTTGCGGCATTGCGCTATTTACGTCCGCATTTGTATTCATAAGATAAATGCGGGTTTTTTTGCAATTTACTCTTCATTAATATATTTAAGTATATACGGGCTGACAATCATTTCCCAAAAAAGTTTTGGAACACTAAAAAATATCATTTCTTAAATAAAATTCAGCGATTCAGTAAAAGAATTGATTTATTATAAATCCAATTTAAATTTATATTTTAAAATTGAAAATATTTAGTTAAAACCAGTTGTGCCTACCTGACACTGCCTATAAAAAGAAATAAAAACAATTTTTAGACATTTTGCCAGAAGTCAAAACGGATGAGGGTCGGACGGTATAGGTGTAATCAGCAATCAGCGAATCCTATTTTGTGACGTCAACTGCGGGTCGGAGTTAAAACTGGTGCGACCCGCCTCCCCCCTCTTCTCCCTCTCTCCCGTAGATTCTTTTATATTTTTGGAATTTCTTTTTGAGACAATGTTTCTTTTATTTCAGAATTTATCTTTCTATTTTCAGTATTTGTAAACAAGGAATACTTATAGTATTTTCTAAACAATGCAATATTTTACAAAATACATATTTTATTTTTATTTCTAAATATTTTTTTAGTTTTTTTGTGTTTTCAACAGTGACATAATAGATTTGCTGGAATCCTTCCTTTTGTGAAGATAATTGGAAAATTATTAATTTAAACTAATTAGTAAATTAATAATTCAAAATCAATCAAAATTCTTGGCGAATAGTTGCACCAAGAATAATAACAACTAGAAATTCATGGTCCTTCGTGCCCTTCTTGATAACTAACTACAGAATTCAAATTTGAAAAGATTAGCATGTCCAATTCACAACGGTTATACCCTGTAAACCTAAGTATGTCTGAGGAAAAAGTACTTAATTGTGCCTGTATTTCTTATACTGAATTGTGCCTGTATTTCTTATACTGAATTGTGGCTGTATTTCTTATACTCAATTGTGGCTGTATTTCTTATACTGAATTGTGCCTGTATTTCTTATACTGAATTGTGCCTGTATTTCTTATACGGAATTGTGCCTGTATTTCTTATACTGAATTGTGTCTGTATTTTTATACTTAATTGTGCCTGTATTTCTTATACTGAATTGTGCCTGTATTTCTTATACTGAATTTTGCCTGTATTTATTATACTTAGTTGTGCCTGTATTTATTATACTGAATAGTACCTGTATTTCTTATACTGAATTGTGCCTGTATTTCTTATACTTAATTGTGCCTGTATTTCTTAGACTTAATTGTGCCTGTATTTCTTATACTTAATTGTGCCTGTATTTCTTACTTAAAGGGAATGTAAAGGAAAATGAAAGGGGGGTATAGGCTGAAAGCTAATCACTTAAGCTCTTGATCGCGACCCATGAAAGTTATATCTGATGTTCCTATCTCGAGAAATTGATATAAACTGTGTCAAATTTATACAAAAATTCATTCAGATCTATTCAGCAAATATGCAACCAACCTAAAAACGAAGATATCCCAGAGAAACCTACTTGTAACCTAGGTTTTCTCCAATTATTATTAATAATTATTTTTATTTTTAAAAGATATAAATGATAATATTATTTATAACTACTTGTGACGTCATCAGAACTCCCACCAATGGTAGTGCAGTATACTGGTAAAGTTTAACAGACAGGGACACGTGACCAGTATACTGCACTCTCATTGGTGGGAGTTCTGCTAAATTGTACCTGTATTTTATACTGTAAATAAATAAATTTCAATTGCACTTCTCTGCGGAGTTTTGGAGCAAAGACAATGTGGAGCAAAATGAGAAAAATTTCGTCTTTTAAAGACAGAAAAAGAAAATGTGTAAATTCGGGAATTTAAGCTTTAACCTTAAAAGGCGGGCTATGAACATCCTTTGCAACCCAATACCTTTGCTCTAAGGTCTTTTTCTAGAGAGGGGGGGGGGGCGGAGGGTGTCCAGCCTTTTTAGGGTTAAAATGGGATCCCTTGCAAATATGTCGGCAGTTATTCTAAAAATCTAAACAATTGCATTCTAATTTCTAATATTTTATTTTTGGAGCAAAACCACTATATTTTATATTTTATATTAAAATCAGATTATTATAAGCTTTAATTTTTAACTGAAAAATTCCTCTAGATTATAAGCACTTGTACACTATACAGTGAGAACAAGGGATGACGACAAATAAGCAATACTTAAGTGTATTTGATGTTGTAACAAAGAAAATAGTTTTACTATCATCTTTTTTAACCACTTAATAAGTTAAGTGAATTGGGTCTGTTTACACTGCACAATTGCGGTGTCTCGTGCTCATTTATTTAAAGTATTAACTTAAGTCTTAAATGTGTCTTTCTATTCCACAGTTTTCTGGTTCTCACTGTAAGTTACAATTTACAAAGCAGTAAGATACAGAGTGTCCCAAAAAACATGGGAATTCAGTGACAAATTCGATATCGTCTTAGTTATGATATAGCTTTGTAGTACCTAATTTAAAAAGCAATAATATTATTATGTCTGCTAGAGTTTATTTTATCAAAAGGGTAAAAGACTGCAAAGATGTGTCTATAATGCAGTCAAAACATTAACAAACAAAATGTGAACATAGCAGACGACACTTTTACGGATTAAAGCTTTCTCAGTAGGTATCACTATACTAAATTAAGGAATTATTCAAAAAGACGATATCGAATTCGTCACTGAATTCCCATGTTTATTGGGACACCCTGTACAAAAAAAGCACAAAATATAAAAATAAATTTCTATTTTATAAAAATGGCCGCAATTAAAGGGAAAGCTTCTGATTTATAAAGGGTCACCAACACATCTGGCGTCCTTCCGGAAAGTACAAATCTGAAACATTTCATTTATTATCAGAGGGTTTGTATAGAGGGGAGAGGGGAGATAGGGGCTATTGACACTACCCCCCCCCCTTTTAATAACTATTTCCTATTCCTCTTTAATTAAATATGAATGCCCCGAATTAATTGCATGGTTCCTTGTCCGGGTTATATTAGAGCTTTTTTACACAAAATTCAGAAGTAAAAATGTTAACCCTTTTTTCAGAACTGAACAGAGCTGAAAACTTTAGAATGTGATATCCTTAATCCCGATCTGTTAATTAATCTGGAAATTAAATTCTTGAGGAGAACAAGCATTATTTAATCATTAAGAAAAAGAGTGGATTGAGCATTAATCCCGATATCCACCATTCTAAAGTTTCCAGCTCTGTACTGACATACAATTCGGGATCAAATAGAGCACACGGTCATGGCTAAACTAAACTGGTTTGATGGATACAATTGAGGTCAAGTCAACACTGAGCCCAAAACTTAAGACAGGGTATCGTTAAGAAAACCAGTTTTTAAACCCGGGTTTCACGAATGGGGTTACGCAGTTTTGTGAATATCAATATTTTTGTTATGAAATATTATTTTTTTAGTTTGATTATATTTTCCATTTTTTTCGAATTTCTTAAATCAAAATCTACATAAATGTTAAGACCCCAAAAAGGAAACTCCCGAGTTTTGTTTAACGATACTCTTTTAAATTTCGGGCTCTGTTTAACAAGATGGCGTTCAGTTATTTAACCAGCTAACAAGCCAAAGCATGGAAAGTTGTCAATTCTAACGAAATTAACCGTCTAACGATCAAAGTGCTGAAACGAATTTTCTAGTAAACCGCCGAGCAAAGACGACAGTGTTCAATCTGATATAAAAACAAATTTCGAAGGTGGTGTCGTTGTTCGACTCGAAATGAGTTTGATTCTGATTACTTCTCCATTATTTCTTATAGGCAAGAAAAGTGCAAAATACTTTCACAGAGAAAACACAAAAGAATATAAAATGTTTCAAGGGTAGGCCGTTACTTAAAACTACGCTGAATGCAGTTCCTTTAAAATACAACATTTTCTCTCTCAGCTTACCTTATTAATATAATCAAAATGTAGATCTGCCAGACAGGAGAAGATTATGGGTTGGCCGGATAAACAGTTTACGTACCTAACAAAAAATAAAATTAAATTCAGTTAACAATAAAAGACGTGGGAATTAGGGTTTTTAATGTTTTGAAAAATCTTAAATATCCCATAACATTATTTAATATTTAAGCTACAGACCTGAAAATGTATTGTAAAATGTTGATTTTAAGTCATGGGCTACATGTTAAAAATTTTCAACACTATAATTTCTTATATTGAAAATTCTTCTGACTAATTTTTTGAATTTTTTGTAAACCTCTTGCAACATTAAAGCTAGAGATCATAATATGTTTAAAAAGGAATTGGCCTTAAAACAAATGAACAAGAGAAGGTCAAATTTATGCAACGTTTCTGACATGACTTTTGTACCTAGTGGGCGTGCCTCCTCAAACATGAAAAAAAAAACTTGGAAATCAGAAATTTAAAATAGTGTATGTTCTACTTAAAATACTTCTAATAGAAGAAGTAATGGTATGAATTTGAGCTGAAGGGTTTTGTTCTGAGATTTTGATATTTCATATTTTTATTTTAAGCATAGAAGTATGAAATATTACAAATTTAAGCTATCACCATTTACTTTGCAGTTTGAACCCATCCTAAACGGTGTGAAATACTTTCCCAACAGCATTTTCCCATGGGGCAACATGGGATTTCACAAGTGGCAACTTCCTAAATGTGCAATTTCCCAAGCGGCAACCTCCCAAATGTACATTTTCCCAAATAACAATTTCCCAAGTGGCAACTTCCCCATGAAGGAAAAACGGTATTTTCCCCATGAAGGAAGTATTAAAGTAACATTTAAGTTTTACATTTTTTAAAGAATTTCTCAACTTTGTTTTAGAAAATAATACAACTTTAAAAAAAAATTCAATCAGTTTCACTCAGTTTGTTAAGGCAAAAACATGTTGGCGGCCTACACCCTTTCTTCAAAGAGTAAAAATATATTAAACGATCCTTATATTATCATTTACGGTTAGGTTAAGCCTTCTGAGGCTAGGGCGCCGCAGGCCACAATGGGGGCCGAGCGCTGAGAATAGGATGGGCTAGGAGGCCGAGCGCTACAACTAGGATAGGATAGGGGGCTGAGCGCTGCGGCTAGGATGGGATAGGTGGCCGCTGCGGCTATTACTTGGTTTAAAGAAAATATAGTAAATCATTCAAGGAAATTGTTAATATTTTAATATACTGTGAAAATTACTTTAACATGGCGTTAATTTAAGGAACACTGAGGCGGCACTGAAACATGACTGAAACCAATAAAAATAAAGCAGTATTTTGCCATATACTCATTTAAAGCTTTTAAACTAGAAACAACCATGTTTTGTAGCCACAAAAAAAGTATAAGTAAGTTTGTGACAGTAAAGTCGAGGCTGTTTAAAACTTGATGACTACAGTGATAACCAGAAATAGGAAGACGACATTAACTCAATACAAAAGAGCATTTGATGCTGTTACAAAGCAAAAAGCTTTAGTGGGGAGTTATTAAGCCAGTTATTAAGTGAATTGGGTCTGTTTACCCTGCACAATTGCTGTGCCCCATGTTCATTGGACTATTTCAAGTTAAAATTTGAATCTAAAAGTCTCCTTTCTATTCCAGAGTTTTCTGGCTATCACTGTAAGTTTCTGAGTTGTGTATCCTTAACGTTGAAGGTTGCTTACTTACTATCTCTAGGAATTCCATTAATAACAATTCTCAATAATACTTGTAATGCGTCATTATTCTTCGGAGAATAATTCTCTCGACTACGAGATAATGGGCAATAATTGGTTCAGTTTTTTAAAAACTGTACCTTGCAAACTTTTCTTCGGAATAATCTTTGCAAAAAATTATTCAAGAGCAAATGCTGGAGAAAATATAAGTAAAAAATTTTCCAACTAAAAATTGTTTTTTTTTCTTCGTTTTGAAAACTTTTTTGGGACTTTTTCAAGTTTCCACATTTCAAAAAAGTTTCTTTTTTCTTTTGACATAGAAGAAAAGCAAACGTTTACTGTTTCCAAACTTGAAATTTAGAAAAAATCTTTAATTTTTGATGAATCTTGAAAAGTCAAAAATCCTGAAAAGATTTAAAACTCATTACTTTCATTACATTATCAATTCTCAAAAAGAAAAGAACTCATTCTCTTTACTCAGAAGAAATAAAAATACCTATAATATCTATAAAGATATTTTTTTAAAATTTTTTTTTTTGCTAATAAACGTTAAAATGACTACTCCGAGAAGGCCAATTTTTGCAGCTATATCCCTAGAAAAATTGTAAATTTTTGTTAAAAAATTGTTGGTTTTGAAATTCAAATAAAAAAATGGTGGCTTAAAAAGCAACATATATACAATTAAATTGTCACCAAAAACTCTCGAAATAATTTAAAACTGGGTTTGTATCAATCTATTAGTGACCAATTATGCACTTTGAAAAAGACAACGAAATATAATAGAAATGTGAGTTCTAAGCATATTTGCAATATATATATATATATATATATATATATATTTATATAAGCACTATCTGTAAGTATCCCGGAGGGAAAAGTAAAGAGAGAAATGTATCCTGTAACACAGCAGAACTGTTGGTCAACAAGTTAACTAAAAGTTTATTTACATTATCACAGTAGGGAATACATCAAGGGAGTAGATATAGGGCTGCAGGGAGTATTTGGGACTGGAGGGAGTATTTAGGGAGTAGATATAGGGATGGGGGGAGTATTTAGAAAGTAGATATAGGGCTGGAGGGAGTATTTAAGGAGTAGATGTTTGGCTGGAGGGAGTATTTAGGGAGTAGATATAGGGCTCTAGGGAGTATTTAGGGAGTAGATGTTTGGCTAGAGGGAGTATTTAGGGAGTAGATGTTTGACTGGAGGGATTATTTAGGGAGTAGATATAGGACTGGAGGGTGTATTTTGGGAGTAGATATAGGGCTGGAGGGAGTATTTTGGGAGACTATAAAAGGACTAAGGGAATATTAACGGAGTATATATAGGGCTGGAGGGAGTATTTAGGGAGTAGATATAGGGCTGGAGGGCGTATTTAGGGAGTAGATATAGGGCTGGAGAGAGTATTTTGGGGGAATCTAAAAGGACTAAGGGAATATTAACGGAGTAGATATAGGGCTGGAGGGAGTATTTAGGGAGTAGATATAGGGCTGGAGGGAGTATTTAGGGAGTAGATATATGGCTGGAGGGAGTATTTAGGGAGTAGATATAGGGCTGGAGGGAATATTTTGGGAGAATCTAAAAGGACTAAGGGAATATTAATGGAGTAGATATAGAGCTGGGCACGTCTTGATTTTTTTGAACGACCCGTTAAAGGGAGTGATCGCGAAAAATGAAAGGGGGTATAGTTTTACGTCGAAAACCAGTCTATGGTATTTGATCTGAGAGTTACTTTTGAATGCATTCATTCTTGTTTCGAGGATTTTTGATAATGAAGACGACATTTCATATTTCCCAGGAATGGTCGAAAATTCAGCGGCTGCTGTCACGAGAAGTTGAAAGCGAAATATTATTTTTTTATCTAAAATATTATAAAATATCAACTATATAAGAATGCGTCGAAAAAAGTCTATGATTATAGGCTGTAATATCTGAATGATTTGTGTGGAATTAAATTGATTGTTTACGATCCGAGTCAAGTATTGCAAGTGCAACTTTCTGAATTTGTATAGACGCTACGTTCTTCAAGACTATGAGTCATTTTTAACAATTTTCTCCTTATAGACGCAACAGATAGATTAGTAGCAATCACCATAGAATATTTTCGACGTAAGCCTTTACCCCCTTTCATTTTTCGCGAACACTCACTTTAACGGGTCGTTAATATAACAAAAGGTTTAGCTTTGTCAATAAGCCGTTCGTTTTTTCGTTAATACAGATAACATTAATTCCAGTCAAGGATTGAAGGAAGCTTTGATCTGGGGAGGAACAACTAAAATAATCCTCAAATTAAAAGTGCTCACAGTAGATATCGTCCGAGATCAAGATCTAGATTATGAGTATATCCAATACAATAGATCCCCCAGCTCCGGTGTGAAGCCTATTCTTTATTATATTTTCAAAGAAGTGTTTTCTCTGCTTCAGAGTTTGGTGTGAATGAAAACCAGGAAACTGTGAAATTGCGGATAAAACTTACAGGTAAATGAGTTTTGTCTTACTTAAAGGGACTGAATTCGCAATTTCACGTGGTCTATATTTAGAGAGTGTCATGTCAGATTCACAACGGTTCTCTTTAAAGATTTACCTGATCAAGTATGAATCAGATATATCTATGTTTTTGACTTTGAAAAGTTTCTCTACAAAAGTAAGAAATATTGAAGAAAAACAAAACAAACAAAAACTAAACACTTTTCAAGTTGAAGACGACGTGTTCTGCCATGTTATTAATCAAAGAATGGTTCAAGGGTACCGTTATCAATCGGACATGCTCCCTCTTTTAATGGAAGTTTACTTGAAAATACAATGACAGTTCCTTTAAACAAAATCTTAAGTCAAACTTGGCTAGAACACCCGATCTCAGGCCATTACAACCTTATGTATGTAGAAATGGATAATTTCCACTATTTTGAAAAACGATCGTTTCGTTTTTAAAACGACGAATGAAAAAGAAAATCAAAACGATCGTTTTAAAAAAAGACCGTTTCCTTTAAAAAAAGAACACGAAACGAAAAACTATTGTTTTTTTCGATCGTTTTAACCCTATCACAGGAAAATTTTAAATTAAATCTGTTGATTACAGGTCGGAAAATTGAATTCAGTACAGCTGCATTGGTCGGCGTATAGTATCTATCAATGAAGACGACTTTTCTTTTCAAGTTTTGATTTGAGGGTAACTCAGTAATTTATCATATTTTGAGATTACCTACAATAACCACCGAAAATCGGTAATTCCGTTTTGGCTTCCGCCGGAAACTTTGTTGTTTTTTTTTCGACGAAAAACCATGTGCCAAAGATTCTTTTCCGGTGGAATTTCCGGGAGAATGTTTCCGACGGTTTCCGGCGAAAACTTTCAAGTATGAGTAAACCATTATTATAAATTATCCATGGATGAAACATTTACCGTACACAAATGTAATCAACATGTATTTACCGTACATAGATGTAATCAACAATATATTTACCGTACATAGATGTGATCAACAATATATTTACCGTACATAGATGTAATCAACAATATATTTACCGTACATAGATGTAGTCAACAATATATTTACCGTACATAGATGTAATCAACAATATATTTACCGCACATAGATGTAATCAACAATATATTTACCGTACATAGATGTAATCAACATGTATTTACCGTACATAGATGTAATCAACAATATATTATTTCTTTTGGGTTTTAACCTTAGAATGACCTAGAGCCTGTGATGGCTAAAACATGCAGTTAATTCTTCAATTTAATTTTATTATTTTTACATTATAATATTTCTGAGTAACCCACTAATTTATAATATTTTGAGGGTAAAATAAATGTTCTTACTGTTGGCAAGTTCCTTGTATCGCTAATAGCTCAGAACCCCTGCACTGGTTTTCTAAAAATTATTTATTTTTGTAAAAAAATTTAAAATTTACAATATCGAGTGTCTTTTTTTATTTACACATCTGCAAATAGATTTTTTTCTGACAAATATTCATTTTTTTAAATAGAACAAAAACTTCTCCCTTTTGGGGTCATTGGGACAAAAAAAATTGAGCAAGGCGTCAGGTGGTTCAAATCTTGAATCACTGATTCAGGGTTAAAAATAAAGTTGCATTTGATTCGGTGGTTTAGGACTTGAAACGATGCACATATTAAGAATGGGGATTAGTTTCTGGCCAGTTTAAAATAAATGAAAGCCCTGATGATTGAATACTGTCCAAAAAAATGATTCCTATCCCTACAACTATCTAAATATATGATCGTACCTGTTTTATAAATAAGATCTGGGGAACAATATCCCCAGCCTCCTAATTTAAGATGGCACCAGAAATATTTCTCATTTCTCTGCGCGCATTCATCAGCGCACTCCTGAAAAACGTGCACATGCTTAATTTCAAGTCCCTTTTCCTTTAAAGAGGGACATCCCTGATACACGACCGTATCCTTTAAACTTCTGAGTGATCATCAAAGACAATGAACTGAGCGTTAAATTTAAAAGACTATAGTCGACAACAGGCTATAGTCGACAAACGGGACGGTACAACGGGCTATAGTCGAAAAACGGGACGGTACAACAGGCTATAGTCGACAAACGGGACGGTACAACAGGCTATAGTCGAAAAACGGGACGGTACAACAGGCTATAGTCGAAAAACGGGACGGTACAACAACCTTTAGTCGAAAAACGGGACGGTACAAGTTCTATTACATATTACAATATAGGAGGGGGGGGGAGGAAGGGGGGTTATATTAAGCATCAAACTATACTTTTCAAAAGTTAAAATGTCTAATATGTAAAGTTGTAATCTCTGTCTGAGTGCTTGTTTGTTTGTCCGATCATAACTGAGTGGGTCCTTTTTCAACGGAAAAAATAGCTAAAATCGTAATTTACAACAAAGCGCGGGTAAACGGCGGGACTAACTATGCCTATTGTCTACACTGGGCAACATTGAGTTCCCAAGCTAGCACTATATAAACTATTCCATTAACCTATCCCCTGGGGAAAAGTATATATAACGTGTTTATATATATTTACATAAAATATACATTTACACGGGGTGTCCAACAAAATTGAAAATTAGGATGGCCACATAGTCCTTGACAGTTATCTAGAAATGATAAGGTGTTTAATTTTAAAAAGATTTGAAAAATACTTTTTACGCATAGCTTCAAAGACGATATATAAGTATTCGCTTAATTGTCATTTTTTTGATACACCTTGTTTTACCTTTCCATAATATGGTGAGACACCCTGTAGTTACCTTTCCATAATTTGGTGAGACACCTTGGTTTTACCTTTCCATAATTTGGTGAGACACCCTGTAGTTACCTTTCAAGTTGGGCATTGTTTTTTTATTATTCTTTTTTGATCATTTATAAGAAGTACTCGCAAAAACCGAAAGGGTGTATAGCATAGTATAGCCTCAGGGTTATTGTAAACGAAAACCCCAAAATGTATGGAGTATAGGCTATAAACATCTGATGTTTTATTATAAGAAAGTCGAAAAAAACATTTGTCGCTTTCAGCGGAGAATACAATGAAATTCAGAATTTAATTAGAATATTCAATTCACAACGGTACCTTTTCAACCTCTATCTGAGTAACAATAAAGAAGATATCCACGTTTTTCTATCTTAAATTTTGTTTAAGAAGAAACCTTTAAATTGTCTGTTATATAACTTATAATTTTTAATTTTTGAACCCTTTGTCCGATTTACCTCAAATTTTAATTGGAAGACAATTGTTAGAACCAGGTAAATGTTGATGTTCTTATAGCCTGGTTAAAAAAATTATCTCCTGTCAAAGCTGGGTTCCCAAGCTAGTAAAAATATAATTTTGAATATTAAATGAATTTCTGAGAAATTTCTTTTGTTACGCTCGGAAACATCTCAATAAGGTTTCTAACAAGTTCTTGGAGGAAAATCAGATCAAAAATCCATATTTTTTCGGAGGAATATATTTTGCTTTTCACTCTGTATATTGTTTGTTTCCCTTGCTAGATTTCTTCTTGCACCAGAAGTATTGATAACCCCGCTGCGCACACTCGTCCAAACAAAGTTCTCCGTGTGAGGTTAAACCTTGAAATATACACATGTAAAGCAGGGCTACATTAGTTTAAGAGTTAACCCCATAGATAAATAAATAAACATAGATAGCTTATGTACGCAAA
This sequence comes from Eurytemora carolleeae, assembly GCF_000591075.1. Taxonomy (NCBI): domain Eukaryota; kingdom Metazoa; phylum Arthropoda; class Copepoda; order Calanoida; family Temoridae; genus Eurytemora; species Eurytemora carolleeae. Next base: position 136,869 of record NW_019396402.1, read on the forward strand.
ATCACCAAGAATTGTACAGTCCGAGAACTCATACATCTAGGGGTCAAAGTGTACTTCAATGATAAGCGGGGTGGTTTGGTGTTTTAATGGATTTCAAAATAGAGTGTAAAATAACTCCGGGAATGGAACTATTTGAACAACAATATTTCACTGAGCAATACATCATATTGACGAGAACTGAAGAAGGACATGAGACGGACTAAACTAACTTAAATTTCTCTCTACAGAACTCATGTACACCACAAGTACTCAATGACATCAGAACAGCCAATGTTCACAACCGACCTAGTTTATCTATTTAATAGGAATATCTTTAAAACATCTCTGTACATTTATATCTTGCAAGATGAAAAATGTCGTCTTATGCGCAATCTAATGGTTACCCCCTTCAACCCAGAGGATGATTTATTATAATCTGAGGGGTAAATTAAAAATTATACATCAAAAGACAAGGTTTTTTAATCCTTTTCCACAAAACTGTATTCAAAGTTAATGAAAACTCTAAAATTGTTCTATTTTTGTGTAAATAAAAGCTAATTTTTCAATTGAGCCTAAAATTAAATTTATATCATCGGCCTGTAGATGGGTTAGTACTACAGTACATATACATCCTACCTTTAATTTGAATTAAGATACTAATTAAGTTATATCTGATCAAAGAATCAGACAGAAAAATTTATTTTCAATAAAACATTGAATATTTTACCTAAAATATAATATATAATATAATTTATAAAGAAAACATGTTTGCTGTAAACTGAAAATGCTACAATAATAGGGGGTGTGAAGCGACTGAAAATCCTAAATATGTATTGAGCGAAGTTCTTTAAATAGTTGAACTCAATGAACTCAAGTCTACTCAATAACTTAGTAAAGTAAACTTGAAGGTTTAATACCTTAAACATAGATTAATTAAAATAACAGCTAGGACACTAGATGTCGTCTTCTAAAGATTTATGTGTGTTTCGTTCAAAATAACCCTGAGGCAGAAGCCCAAAGGAGTTACGCGTAGTTGGCGTAGAACAAGACTGTTCTGAGAGCCTGTTCTACGCCGACTACATGTAACTCCTAATAGCTTCTGCTTCAGGGTTACTGTGAACGAAACACACATAAATCTTGAAAAGACGACATTTAGTGTTATATCTGTTACTTTAATTAATCTATGACCTTAAAGCTTTAAACCTGAATCATGATAATCATGACGGGGTAACTAGCTAGCTATATTATTGTATCATGGAAAACCAAACAGAGCTCAACAATAATCAACATGTCCGCATTCAGTAAATAAAATTTACTTCCAGTTCGAAATGAAAACTAGAAGACAAATATTTTATGCAAAAATCTTTGAGACTAAATAAAGAAAAAAATATATAGATCTAAAGCCTTGAGAGCTAAAAAAAAACTTTAAGCCTAAAAAAGAAACGAAAAAAGTTGGAAAAAAAATCTACAGCGTTAAATCTTAAATTATTATTTAAAAAATGTGGTAATAATCAACCATAACATAAACCTAAATGATTCTAAAACAGGGTTTCCATTTTTTTCCGATCAAGGTGTGACATTTTGAAAAAAATTTATAATTATCGTTTATTATTATGAAAGGAGAAAACGGGTCCCATCCCATAGTGCTAACCCAAAAACTAAAGAAATTAATAAAGGGATAAATATGTAAGTTGTTACAAAACTAATATTCATTAATTTTACTCCTGAGTCCTATTTAACCCTATCCCTGCTGGGGTACTTGAAAACCAGGATATGTTGGGGGGGGCAATTTGACCCCCCCCTCCTTTAAATCCCATGTTTTATGTCCAAATATGACAAATGATACATCATTAGACAGCTCTTGTGCTCTACTTTTAGAATCTGCAAAAAAATTTGCAAATTTGCGAAAATTGAATTTTTTATCGCAAAATCCAGTTTTATAGTAAAAATGTTTGCAAAAAAAAATTTGTCCAAAAAATGAAAAATTATACATTTTTGAAAAGCCCTTGACCATGCCATTTCAAATATGCAAAAATTTTTGCAAAATTTGAAAAAACCTGATTTTTGATTAAGAAAATTAAAAATGTGCAAATTTCCTTTGACAGGTTGTTTGCAAAAAATTTGCAATTTTTTTTTCGCAAAACTTGTGCAATCCGTTTCCTTATGTCATAGGCTTTCCAAAAAGCTAAATTTTATCAAAATCTGACAAGTGAAAGTGGGTCAAAACAAAGATTTAGTTTGTTACAGGCATAAGCAGTCATTCAGGCAGTGTGCCTGAGGACTCAGGCAGTTAGTATTAAAGCCCGGTTTTAGGCCTAAAGGGAGGGCTTTGGGTATGTAAGAAAAGTCAGAAAATTTCAACAGCCTCAGACCAATACTTTTTGAGTTATGTAAAAAAACTACAGGGGGGGTCAAATTGACCCCCTTCCCAGCAGGAATAGGGTAAGCTTATGTAAATAAGTTATGTCGGAAAAGTCAATTAGAACTTTGTTGAAAAAAATGCTTCAACACCATAGCTATAGAAACAGGCGCTTGTCAGATTTAAATACGAACCCATTTAAAATGGGAAGGTTAAAGCAAGAAAAAGGCCATATTTTTTTAATAACTGTCAGGACGTGTTCAGCATATACATATATGAAAACAAAATCATTTACTCAAATGGTGATATATTACAATATCAGTTACTGAAATCTATAAAATTAAACAAGACATTTGGCTAGACCGAATGGGCTGAAATAGTTTGTGGACACTCATGGGTAGCGTGGAGGTGAATTTTGTAGATCCAGAAAAATAATTAAATACGTATTTATTTAGGGTTAGGTTAGGTTCGGTTATGACACTTTCTGGGCCGAGCGCTGCGGCTAGGACAGGCTAGGGGGCCGAGTGCTGCGGCCACATGTCTTACATTTAAGACCCCACCAGCTGCCAGTCTCTACGCAGGCTTCCCACAGATATTTTTTTCTGGATCTACAAAATTCAATCCCCCTCTCTCTGTTTTGGAATTTTCCGGGGCATTGCACACAACATAAATCCCACTCTGCCTAAAAAACAATATATCTACTGATGAAAAAAGTTCACTGAGGCCAAATCTAAAACGTTAATAAGAAATTTATTATTTCGCCATTTATGCACTTTTTTGATAACCTCCAATGCCATATTCTTTAAAATCATGTTTAAAAACCTTACAGCAAAACTCTGTTCTTTTATCATAAAAAGATTTAAAATTATCTTTGTTTTTGTTTTCTTCCTGGTTTAAATTCCTGTTTTAAAATTTGAATTTTAAAACAATTTAGCGGGAAAAGTTTACTGCAAAATAGTTTAAATATTTATACTGTGACGTCATAGATTTGTGGTTTTATTAAAAGGGACACTTCATCAAATTTTGATTTATGAAGAAATAATTTGTTAATAAAATTCAAGAAAAAAAAATCTTAAATTGGCTGAAAATTTTAACTTACTTAATTACACTCTACACTTTTCCCTTCATTTTTTAAAATCTGTTTTAAAACGTTCACAAAAAGAAGCAAACTTTTCTTTTCTTATTTTTGAATTTTTAGTTACAATATTTGTAATGAAACATTTTTATCTCTACAGATCTTTACTTCTTTTTCGTCTGACTCACAATAAAGTAAGAATAATATTTTCATTGCAAAACGTAAAACAACTAGCCTGCAATGGCGCTTCGCGTGCCATGCTTTCCCGCAAGAAATTTACTTAGGTGTCACTTTAACAACAGTAATTTTATTTTGTGTACATTATCAATAAACTAATAATTTCAATTTTTGCAGATCATTCTGTTTTAAATTGTTAATTTCCAATTTTGTTTACAGTTTTACAGCTTATTTGGGCACAATATGATGAAAAAACAAGGAAGGTGTAATGCGATGGAGCAGACTCTTGCATGGGGCGGACTCTTGCATGGAGCGGACTCCCCCCTAAAGATTCAACTATTTCAAAACAATGCTAGACATAAAAAGCTCTGAATTTTATTAATGTATTTTGACCTTTAAAAACATTATAAATTATCTATGTCTCGAACAAATATTAATTGTTTGATGATTTAAAAGGAAAACGACATTCAGAAGGAAATAGCTTTATTTGCCTCACCCCCATTAAAATACATTTAAAAACTAAATGTGTATTCAAAATATGTCAACTAATAATTTTTAAAGTGTTGACCATGCTTTTTTTGTCTAACATTGTGTTAAAATGGTTGAAAATTTAGGGGGTCGAGTCTGTCCCATGCAAGAATCTTCTCCATGCAGGACAACGAGTAGGGATCTGTTTCTACTATTTGAATTCAATAACATTTTGGTCTGTAATACAACAATCTTTAAACTCACGAATTGTTGTATTTGTATATTTTTTATTCAAAACGCAAATGCCCACAAAAAGAGTATGAGAGTAAATTGAAAAATTGTAAACGAAAGTCCAGCTGGCGCGCGTACCTGTAAATCTCTTTGTTTCTACTGGATTAAGTTCTTGCCCAGAGGAAACTGAAGGCCCCGACTGAAAAAAAACATCTATAATTTCTTAATTTACTTCAAATCGAATGGGAATCCAAAAATGTTCTCACAAATCTTTAGAATGCAGGGTAGCCCACAAAGGATGAGACTTCAAAGACGACTGAACGGAATCTATTTTGTCTTTTACATTTTGTGCATTCCTGGTTCTCGCGACTGAAGACGTGTTTTTCTTTCTAGTCAAATCATTTATATTATATTTTTGACAACTTTATTTAGAGCAAAAGTCCAATTTTAACCTTTAGATTTTTATATTTAAACAGTTTCAGGTTGTCGTTTTAGAATCAGTCTTTTTAGGTAGCCCTGTAGCTAGAGAATACCCACAACGGATGATACTTGATTAATAGATTTTACCAAATTTATACTGTTTCCTTATATTCATGATTCCCTGCAACTGTAAACTTTGTTTATTTGCCAAATCATGTAATTAGGAATACTATATCTTAGACAGAATACATAAATTAACTCGTGGACTATCATATTTCAAGAATTTCTAGTCGTCTTTACAGTCTCATCCTTTATGGGTAACCCGGTGCCTAATGGCATAAACAATTCTTTGGTATTTCAGACATAACATTTAAATCTTGCAAATTTTTTAGATTATAATATCAAAGGTGCATTACATTAGCTAGGGAGCATTGATAAAAGGATTAGAAGTTTAGAACATTAGGGGTTGAGGCGAGTGTTAAGTTAATTTACATTAAAATTAAAGGTATGTTTAGTTCTACTCTTATGTAATTTCAATGTGGTAATATGAGTTTTCTTGAAAACCTTACCTGATTAGCTGTTGTTGTTGTTGTTGTTGTTGTTGTTGTTGTTGTTGTTGTTGTTGTTATGATTACAACGGGAGACGTTCTAGTTGAAGAAAACGAAGTGGTTGGCAAAGATGTTGATGTTGTTATTGGAGAAGCTGTTGCTGTTGAAGTCGATGTTGCAGTTGTTGATGCTGTTGTAGTTGATGATTTTCCAGGTATATCTGCAAAATGTTGGTTATATTAGATGTCAATTTTCAAATAGATGATCTATATTTTATCTTACTTTCCACATTTGTATTTTCTCAAAAAATTGAAAGCTATGTTTAAATATAATGTTTAGACACAGACATAGATAAATAAATAAACATAGATAGCTTATGTACGCAAAATCACCAAGAATTGTACAGTTCGAGAACTCATACTTGTAGGGGTCAAAGTGTGCTTCAATGATAAGCGGGGTGGTTTGGTGCTTTAATGGATTTCATAATAGAGTGTAAAATAACTCCAGGAATGGAACTATTTGAACAACAATATATCATTTTGACGAGAACTGAAGAAGGACATGAGAAGGACTAAACTAACTTAAATTTCTCTCTACAGAACTCATGTATACACCACAAGTACTCAATGACATAAGAACAGCCAATATTCACAACCGACCTAGTTAATCTATATAATAAGAATATCTTCAAAACATCTCTGTACATTTATATCTTTCAAGATGAAAAATGTCGTCTTATGCGCAATCTGTCTTTATCTCTGGAAACAGATTAGACCCAATGATGACCAAATTATTTTTTAAATTAGAAAACTTAAAGTAAAGGTCACTTGAATTTAGCTAACAGTTCCTTTAATTTGTTTATAAAATTATTGTAGAATATCAGGTCTAGAGAATATATGATACAGGAAATATGAATGCAAATTTTAAATTAATTTTTAAATTTCATATTCAAATTTTATACGGAGAAGGTTATAGAATACTAAATATATAACTAAAAATACCAAGAAATAAGAAATAAGAAAGAATAATCGATTTTAAAGTCAAACTAAAGTATTTTTGTTCCTTTAACCATTGATCAAGGATTTTTTTTTAAACACATAATTTTGAAATAAAAGAATTGAATTGAAATGACGAATGTTAAAAAACAATCTTTACACTTCACAAAGGTAGAAAATATTGTGCATTATTAAGTAAGCCAATTTAAAAGGTCAATATTAAAGAAAATTTTATTTTCAAAGGATAAAGCTAGTAGAGAAAAATATCCGCAGCGTAGAAACTTAAAGCTAAATGCGTTAGACAAAATTTCCAACAAAATTTTCGTTGGACGAATTTTTATATATTTTCGACGTAATTTTCTTTAATCTAATAATAAATCTGTTTTCCCATTTAACACCAAGAAGAAAGATAAATATCTCTGATGAATGTCCGGCGAGCCATTCACAATTTTCCGTTAAATAAATTGTATTTTCAACAAAATAACATTATTATGACTCATATTTTCGCAAACGTTTTTTGACCTAAGAGACTTGATTTTTATGTAGCAATATTTCCAACAGAGAAAGCATTCATCTATATACTTTGATTGTCTGCCTGTCTGCTGGTCTGTCCGTTTGTGTCCAATAAATGGCAAATGATCGGGCCCAAATTTTGTGTGAAACCTTACATGATCCCAGGGAAGGTTCCAAAACAATCGTTTTTCTTTTTTTGAAAACAATTTTTTTCTGGAACGATCGCTTTAAAAAGATTGTTTTTTTTTCTTCTTAAAAATTATCAAAACTTAGTTTCATCCCTTTCAAAAAGGATCGTTTAGTTTTCAGATTTTTGTCAATTTTCAACAAAACGAACGTTTTTGAAAAAAGTCAAAAATGCCCATCCCTAAGTAAAGCATGAATGACAGCAACATGCATAATAAAATGAAAAGTTAAAATCTAGAAAAAACCTTCCTAACCTTAATAATCAACATAAAGTTTTCTAAGTAAAAACCTTTATTTTTCAAACTTAGATTATTTGATCGGGAGCTGTCGTTGTGTATTTTTGAAACGAAAAAGGATTTAAAACTTAAAATTGAAACTACTTTTTTTTAAGGTTTGAAACAAGAAATACAAATGAATCGTTTTTGGATCGTTTTCAGCTTTAATCGACTAGAAAACGATGGTTATCCTGGTTTAGATTTATTCCATAAAGAACTATCCCCCCTACCTTCACTTTTGATTCGGGGACTACCTGTAATTCGCTGACTGGGAATCCCACTAATCAAAGACTTTGCCACAAATATTTAGCCTTGTGCTATACTTTCTTTCTTCAACATGCGCGGCGCGTAAACATGGATCCACATCAGGTTAATAGGTTCAATATAGGTTGTATTTTTAAGATTAACTTAAACATGGATCCACATCAGGGTAATAGGTTCAATATAGGTTGTATTTTTGAGATTAACTCAAACATGGATCCACATCAGGGAAATAGGTTCAATTAACTTAAACATGGATCCACATCAGGGAAATAGGTTCAATATAGATTGTATTTTTAAGATTCACTTAATCATGGATCCACATCAGGGAAATAGGTTCAATGTACCTTGTATTTTTGAGGCTAACTTAAACATGGATCCACATCAGGGAAATAGGTTCAATGTAGGTTGTATTTTTAAGATTAACTTAAAAATGGATCCACATCAGGGAAATAGGGTCAATCTAGGTTGTATTTTTAAGATTAACTTAAACATGGATCCACATCAGGGAAATAGGTTCAATGTAGCTTGTATTTTTTAGATTAACTTAAACATAGATCCACATCAGGGAAATAGGTTCAATGTAGGTTGTATTTTTAAGATTAACTTAAACATGGATCCACATCAAGGAAATAGGTTCAATGTAGGTTGTATTTTTAAGATTAACTTAAAAATGGATCCACATCAGGGAAATAGGTTCAATATAGGTTGTATTTTTAAGATTAACTTAAACATGGATCCACATCAGGGAAATAGGTTCAATGTAGGTTGTATTTTTAAGATT